>NW_004193323.1:0-6962 GCF_000321355.1 Plasmodium cynomolgi strain B
GTATTTTAATGAAATGTATAATGCATTAATAATATTTTTAATTTAAAAACATAGCCTTCTTATAAGCGTAAAAAGTGTCTTATACATCATTATAATATGTTCCATAAAATTGTATGTATGATTACTGGTGGTAAAATATTAAAGACAAAAAGAAATTTCAATTACATTATAATTGAGCAATAAAAGAAATTAATTTACTTTATATTAAATAAATATTCAATTGTTTTCTGTCATTGATAAGGATTCGCATATTAAAAAATATTTAGTGCACCCTAAACTCTGAACCACTGCCAATTTGGTGGTATGCTCTCCCCGTGTTCAAAATTTCTTTCCACTTTGGAGTTTCTTCCTCCGCACCAAATATTAACAATTTTTTTATGAACAAATTTCAGAGACCTACCACTTCTTCATCTTCTTCTCTCCCAAATCGTTTGTTAAATGAGGTGGTGCATCCGCATTTGCCTAACCATCCTGCGTGTTTACTTGCTATATTTTTTTTTTGTTGGGGGGGTCTCTCTTCCCCACGGGCTGCAACTTATATTATTGTACCGTATTTTTATAGGAAGGCCGCTTTTCTTTTCCATCCCTTGATTTTCTTAGAAAAACATTTAGCATTTTCTCTGCATAACAATTTTGTCATCCCACCCATTTGCGTTACATTTTATTTTGAAACATTAAATTCTTAACTGAATGCATGGCGCTTATGGGCAGAAAGGAAGCGCCTATTTGTTTGCATTGCAACTGCACGCAGCTTATTCCACGGAATATCCCAATTGCGGGGAGTTTAACAAATGCGCCGTTCCATGTAGGCCGCTTTCGAAGGAAGGAGATTAAGGGGGGTATTATATATATAATATATATACGCACTTAGCGGCGGAAGAAAATCCAGCTCAGGCAGTACAATATTTATTTATCTTCGCAGGGAATTGTTTTTTTCGTATTTCGCAGAGGCACATTACTACGCCTTATTTTGTATGGCATAATCTTGCAGCATATTTTTTGTCGGTGACATATATGCTCTCTCCGCTGCGCGCATCTGCTAACGAGGGAAAAATAGCCCTTTCAGCAAAGCGTGCCATCGTGAAGAAAAAAATAAAAATTCCCTCCACAGTGAATACATATTATTACATAGGTATATAATACCTGCTTGGGGGTGATGCTTATTTTCTCGCTGCAACAACTTTACAACATCCACTCCTCGAGAAAAACAAGAACTAGGCGTGCTAGGATGATGCTAGCCCTGCTGGAAAAAAGGCCTAGAAGCATTTTTTACGTACCTCGTCACGCTCGTACCTACATACATATATATACTTATATTTTGCTGCGCGCTTGACGCTCTCACTACTAATTTGAAAATTTCCTTGAAAAAAAGGGGGACCCACAATTTTTTTCTTTTTTTTTTCTAAACCATTACAAATATATTTTACTTTAGTACAAATCCGCAATTTTATTTTTTTAAAATTAAACAAATTTTTTTCATTCATCTGAAGATACATGCATAAGTACATTTACCTGCATTTTGACTTACGTTCCTGCTAGTTATTTTTTGTTTTCCGGCCAGGTTATAAAATAATATACCAGAATCTGCTTTTGAGAACGCGGAACGTGCTGACCGGTACATCAAACCGAACCCTTGAACTTTAAACCTAAACCTTGATGATTTATCTTAAATGTTTTATTACCCAAGTTTTTTACATCGTATTATATTAGTGGCAACATTAAAATATATATTATTTTAATAGCACATCTCATTTCACGAACTTTTTATCGTTGTTTCTATTTCGCAAAAACTATTGCTACACATGATAACAAATGGAGTGCTTCCATAGTAAACGTTTATATTACAATGTAATTATAATTATTTTCATATTATTTCTTAAACATGGATGGTACTGTAATGAAGAGAGATATTAAATTATTGGAGGAATATGTAATTTTTCAATTTCCATTAAAATGTTTTTTTACAAAAATTTAACTAAATAGTTTATATGTCTCTATGTAAAATAGAAAAAGACATTACTTAAAAAGTCAGTTTATAATTAAAAAAAATTTTTTTTTTACAGAAAATTTTTGAAAAGAAAAAATGCAAATATGTTACATAATTTGACAGATAATGTACTAAATCCATATTCCGAAACATGTAAAGTAATAACTGATGATAAGCTTAAACGAATTTGTCATGTTTTTGAAAATAATATAGATAATTGGGATGATGTAACGGAATATTTTCAATCTGATCATAACAAAAGTTGTCATGCTTCTATATATTGGCTATATGGTAAATTAAGTGAGACTAATCCTAAAGTTTTAGAACTGAATAAGCTATATAGCGCATTTGAAACTCTTTTAAAAAAAAAATGTTTTGTTAATACAGAAGATAACTTTTTCTATAGAAAATTTGTAAAATCTTATGATATGAAAGTATTAAAAAATAAGAAAGATTTACACGACTTTTTAGAATATTTTGACTACATAAAAACTTTAATAAAGCTTAATAAAATAAGTAAGGATAACGGAAAGACATATTGTGATGACATAAAATATATGATTGATTTATACAAACAAATGCTGAAGGAAAATGGTAGAAATGAGTATTGTGCAGAATTAATAGATTTTGAAAACCAGCTCAAGGAAAAAATGAATTAGATTTCATAGAAAAAAATTGTGATGTTGATACGATAAATATATCATTCATTGAAAACTCTAATATTCCATGTTCATTATTTACAAAATATCCAGAAAGAAAACCTGTTAATCAAAATCTTGAAGTTACAGTTAAAAAAAATAAAATTACTGTAAGTGGAATTTCTAAAAGAACGTGCGGAAAATAAAAAGCGATATTATTATTAATATTATTATTTATTTCGTTCTGTCTGTACATTCCATTACAAATTTAAAATGATTTAGTAATTTCTTTTTTTGTGTTAAACATTTTTATATATGTGTAATCCTTTTTTTTACGGATTAAAATCTAGGATAATGCTTTAAAGCATGTAGCCTTTTACGAATTATACGATAAATTCAATGAGGACAATAAGGAAGACACTAAGAAAACATATAAAAAATACTGTAATAAAGTAACCGTTATAAATGGAAATAATGAGGTCAGTAATTTATGTGAAAAACTCGCCAGGAACTTAATGAATGTATCTAATTTAGAAGACAGGGAGAAGAGCAATATAGGATGCGCATATTTTATTCACTGGGTATATGAAGAATTGATGAATATAAGTGACATTAAATCCAATTATAGCTACAATAATCCTGTAATTAAAGAACTTTACAACGTAGTAAAGGAAATTAACTTGAAAGAATATATGTATAAACCTTGTTACGTTCACTTTGATTACACATTAGACGAATGGAAAGAGTGGAAGGTTTTGCATGATTATTTTATGAATTATGAATGTAATGCTAAAGATGATGCTGGTTATAATAAGGATAAATGCAAAATATCATGTGAAGAGCTCAATAAAATTAATGAATTATACGCAAAATATATAAAGAACAGTTGTACATTTTTTAGTAATAAAAACTATTTTAATGAACGCCCAGAATATTTCAATTGTGATCAAAAGTATAATCCGCACAACCTCTACTTACATCTAAAATGCAATGAAAAAGAACCTGAAAAACTTTTTAGAAAGGTAGAGCCACCCCAGTCCATTGATCACTACTCTAAATATATAACAGAGAAATCAGAGGAACAACGATTATTATATAAAAATGTTGCTAATACGTTTCGTCCTTCAGAGGAAAAAGAGGTTCCACTAACGTCTGATCCTTTCTACACCATTGTATCAGGTATTTTTGGCCTGCTGGGAATGTTCTTAGTTTTTTCGTTTTTTACAAAGTAAACACGATATAGTGTTAAAAAATATATTTTTAATAACCATTTTTATTATTTCTTTTGCCTAAAAAGGTAATTGTAAAATGAACGTATTACACATGTTTTTCGAATTTTTTATTTACAAAATAGTTCACTCCAGTAGGATCCAGAATGCATGGAAATCGAAGGAATGTGCATAGAAATCATTATGAAGAATTTGAACAGGAGATCTTAGATCAGAAATTACAATCGAGAAATATAAATCCCCAGAACAGGCGAATACGCATAGCTTACCAAACTGGATAACATATATTTGGTTAATAATAGTGGGAGGGAAACATAATAAAAAGCATAAACGTAGATTATTATCTGTAGTAATCTTTCATAAAATAGGAAAATAAACAAATAACAACGGAAGAAGTTCTGAAGTGGGTAATTTCGAGATAGACAAGTAATAAGAACCCAAATAAGTTTCTCAGAAATGGTTCATACATTCACGTCATGCAACCATACGTATGGTATGCTGTGACAAAGGATTTGTATCGAAAAATATGATGAATGATAAAATTTAAGAAAATTTAATACGCCTGAAACGGATAACATACTTTAATACATTTACTGAACGAGTTTAACAGGTTCGATTCAAATGTTGTTGGTATAGGATTCTCGAATGTGTGTCTTTAATTGGGGCAGGAATTAGATGCATAAACTGATACATGAAAATCGGTATTATGTCTTTGGTTATACAATTTGTTTTCGTAATTTAAAATTAATATTATAAAAATGATAATTTTTTTTTTCTTTTTTTTTATTTATCACTTTATTAAGAAAAAAACTTTTTTTATTGTTTATAAGATATAATTCAAAATTAAAAAAAAAAAAATTTTCATAATGACAGAAAAAAAAAATATTTTTTATCAATAAAGAAATCTAAGGAAATATTAATTATAAATAAACAATCTGCTAATTTTGTTGAATATGACTAAATAATTAGATATATTATTGTCTCAAATTTTTATATGAAAGGTAAAAAATATATTTCGTTATCTTGTATCATATTTAACAGTTATCTGTGCATCTTAACTTTTGATTTTTTTGAATAATATCTACTATAACTTTTATATAGTTTTTTTATCTTATAATTATAAATGCGACAATATGAACTGTTACAATCAGTTTTTTTTAATATTTAAAAATGTACATCTATATAATGATTTATATGATGAAAAAAAAATATGATCATATAATGATTTTATTGAATATATGTAGAAATGTAGAAAGAACTTATCTTCTCATATGGATTACACGTCGGGAAATTTAATACTGTAACAATAATAAACAATAAATGCTTTAATTTAAATCTATTAAAAAATATAATTTCATAAAATAAATTATACAAATTGATGAAATTTGCAAAATAGTTTTAATTGAAATTTTTTAGCAGTATTATTTGGCATTTTAAAAATTTTCCTTTAATTAAATTTTTGGCACGAATTTTCATAAAAAATTTGCAGTCCAATTTTTTTTTCAGTTGTTCCTATATATATAATTAAATAAAGAAAACACGAAAGATATTCGTATATATTTAATATAGCATAAAAACATCTCCTTGTGGTGTTTATTTTATACAATTCACATTTCATTATATAAGATTTCGTTATATTATATAAAAGAATGCTCTCTAATTTCTCTAATATTATCATTAGTTAGAATAAATAAAAGAATTTAATTACATTTTGTTATTAATGCTATTAATTTATAGTTATATATGTAATTATACTATTATTTGTTGTTTAATTATTTTATTTATTTTTAAATATTAGCTGTTTTGAGCATGTTAAGATTTAAATTATTATTTCCTTTAGAATTTATCCATATGTTGTACAAATTTATTATTTCATTTTTATAATATTATGTGATTTTATTCCTATAAAAAATGATAATTTTGATAAAATAATTACATAATTATATAAACGCACTGTTAATAATTTTATGATTCTTATTTTTATAACATGGTTAATTTTTATAATGAAGTAAGCATGCAAATAATATTTTTAATATCTGCGAGAGATATTTTTATTCTTGGGATGTATATTTATATTTTAATATAACATTTTTATGAACGAAAAATGATGAAACAATATTTATTTATTTTCTAAGCAATTATTTTAGCCTCTTTTTGGAAAGCGCAAGTGCTTTTAAATATTATTTTAAAAATTTCTGTAATTTTAGCATGGTTGTAAGGAGAGATATCCACATAAAGGTGGGAATTAAAAAAAAAAAAAAAAGAGATTATCTTCTTTATTTAAACATGTGTAATTAGTTTATCATATTAGAACGAGATTAATTTTTTATATCTTACAATCACATTTTTTCAGTGGGAAATAATTAAAGTAGAGCAAATAAATTTATTATTATGGACATTAATAGTAGAATGAATGTTTTTAAATTTTTACAATTTAAATTATGTACTACATCTACCATAAGGGTTTAATATGATTGAAATTAAGAGGGTTCTGTGTGAAAAATAAATGCGTATAATAAACGTAAATGCATTAATTTTTTTGTTGCATGGTTTAAAAAAGAATGCAAATGTTTTTTCTATAAAAAGGAAAAAATTTGCATGCAGTAATTAATAATGCTCTTTTCTTACTGATGCTTTTTATCAAATATGAGGAGTCACGAAAAAATGTAAATGCAAAATGCGGAAAAAAACATCGAAAATAATAAATAGTAGGATAATAGATAAATAAATACATAACTATGAATTTTTCCAATTATTTATAAGATAAAATATTATACATAACATTGTAATTTTGTGCTAGTCTTTTCATTTACCAATGAGTAGACATAGTAGGGTTAGTATCCATGTTTATTAAACAAAAATAAAATTATATAATTACTGAATTATTAATCCTTTTTTGTTAACGAATAAAGAGACATTTTTACTCAATACTGTATAATAAAATTATTATTTATATTCGTAAATATCTAGAGCATTTCTCTCCCACAATTTTTTTTTTTTTTTTTTAATTATTAGTTTTAACTGTGGTTAGTTTTCGATAATAGAAGACGCATTTGGACAATTATACCTTTTTAAAGGTATTAATTTTTCCTTTTATATGTAATTATG
>NW_004193323.1:6972-15218 GCF_000321355.1 Plasmodium cynomolgi strain B
ATTTTATGGTGCTTCCTTTTGTTAAAAATATTTATTTAAAATATTTTATGCTTTTTAATCTATGTATTACTTTGGACATAGATTTTGTGTAAATATTATGCGAAAAAGCAAAAAAATTTCAAGTTTTTCATTTAATTGTTATGTTGCATGCGCAATCGATAAAATATATGCATATTACAACAAACTATTTTTAATTGTGTGAAACGGATTTTTATATATCACTGTAATTTTCTTATCAAGGTGATGCTGTATTATAAACAATGTTGTATGACTCGTTCCTGTTTTTATTCTGTGACTTTTCAGAAATATGTTCTAATTTTTGAGTTTCTCTAACTTTATTTGCTTTAAATCGCTTTTTATGTTTTTTTAATCGAGGAAATAAACGTGGTGCAAGTGGGATATACTGATATTAAAAAAATAAATAAATAAAAAATAAGTTATACAATAAAAACATAATATTTTCATGGTAATTAGCTTTTATGAAAATACATAATCAAAAGTGTAGTATAATTTTCGTATATATGTAAAAATGAATTTATTAACCTTATACGAAATAAATAAAAAAATGATATTACTAATTTTTTGGCCACTGTTACTATAATGATAAAATTTAGATCGAGTACTTTCACAGAAGGTGACATTTTAGGAGAGGGATCACAATTATCTACAGATAACATATTTGTTTCATATTTATATTTTAAATACTCCTACTCATTACTGAAATCTTCATCAACATAACAGCCTACTATATAATTATTATGCAATTTAGAACATTGAAATGCACAATCACAACTACAAATGCCGGGAGTGTTCTCATCCTTTTTGAAAATATCATACAGTGTTATCAGTTTTTTACTTTTTCAAGTGGCATGTTGTTCATATCATTAATATAATCTGCGTATATAGATTTATTGTCAATCTAACCATAGGCTGCTATTAAGGCGTTGTAATATTCCAAGGTTTGATCATTATTTTTTTCTCATTCGGTGTATCATAATGAAGGCAGTAATATAAATATTTACAACCATTAATTCCATATACACCACTACGGTATTTATCCATTTCATTTAAATATCTAAGAACTTGTGTGCAAGTCTTTGTAACATTATAATTACTGTAATTATGAAATTTTGAGTCATTCGTTTGGCAGTATTTAACAAATATACCACTCTTACCCATATATTGTTTATCTAATTCATTCTTATCTTCGGTATAAGAGCTTACAAAGTTATACTAACATAAAAAAATATATATATTTTTGTAGTACAAAAAGATTTGGAAAAACATTTCCATAAACAATTTTTTACTTCAATTCTATGATGTAGAAAAGAAGAAACAACGTGCTACATATAATTATTACAGTAGAAATTATAAGTGAGCAATTATTACCTTTGATCCGTGAGTAATTGTGTGCATTGGTATTTTCTTCACATGTAAAATAATTATAATAGTTAGGATATATTTATTTTTGAAAGATAGACACATAATATGGTTAATATATTATCTATCGTTTTTCTTTTTATTTATAAAAATCTCACAAAATTTTCACCGGGCTGTGTGCAGTACGCTGTGTACACAATTAAAATAAGTGTTATCATTTTATTGATAATGGAATTACAATTTTA
The DNA here is from genome assembly GCF_000321355.1 of Plasmodium cynomolgi strain B. NCBI lineage: Eukaryota > Apicomplexa > Aconoidasida > Haemosporida > Plasmodiidae > Plasmodium > Plasmodium cynomolgi. The sequence goes on from NW_004193323.1 coordinate 8,598, forward strand.
ACAGCTATACTGTAAGCTGGAAATAGGAATGCAATACATTACTATATGCTTTTTCAATTATATGAACAAACATGAAGTGTCACATATTTTCGCTAATGGTAAAGTAGCGAAACGACTTATTTTTAATGTTCATACAATATATGAACATTCCAATTTTCCGTTTACGCATTTTAAGCAGATACATGGGGATAGTCCTTAGAATTTATCGGTCACAAACGGTTACCTAATTTTTCTGAATAAAAAATTTACTTCTCATTATTCGATTTAATTAGCATTAATATGGATATAAGTTTGTCTTCTTCCCGCACCCCTTTTCCAAGTTTATACTGTCAGGCTAATTAAAATTGATAAAAAGGAAGACGCTATTTTATTAAAATATATCCATAATACTTCGAAATGGATGATATTTCCGCAGAAATTTTATATTAGGAACAATATGGTAAATGGTACTCTTTATATAATGACATAAACATTTTCTACTTCTTTTCCTGTGTAGGGGTATGGAAAGTATAAAACTTCAGCTCATTTTTCTAGAAAGCTTAGACGATTCATATGTATTCCTTTATTCATTTGACATGATTGCACGTATCACTAGGCAGAAAAAATCTGTGCACAATCTTAATCTAATTAAAAAAATATGAGCAAAATTCAAATTTATCATCACATAACGTTAAAAAATATATACAAATATAATTTTAAAACTTTTTTGCAATTTTCAGGACATAAAAACATCATCGAAAAGTTTGCGTATTCTACAATGTATATATTGTATTAGGAAGGAAAATATATTTACTTTTTATTTTTCCATACTACATTTTAATTACGATGTACGATATTTTGAGATTGAGCAGTTTTACACATTTTACGGTAATTAGTTAGTACTAGCTAATAAAACTCTGGTATCAACTAGCTTTTTCCTTATGACAGCCAAACTTTTTTTTTTTTTAACTTGTTTACATGAATTATGTTAAAAAGGAAAAAAAATATTTTTTAATTTCTTTCTTATTTTTAAGATTTCCACCCCATTAATTATGTCACTCCTTTTTTGGATAAATTTGTTTTATTATTCAATTTGCAGGGTGATGGTTATTATATCTTATGAAATATTTGGACTCGTTCAACTAATATTATAGTTAATATTTTTTTATGAATATAATTGTTATTAGTGTGAATATAATTTTTCGTAAAAAGAAGAGTAACGTTTTCTTCAGATTTAACACATTATTTCTGCATATTTATTTTGCTGAAATAACAGATGACGTGTTTTTTATTTTATAAAAATTTGCCATTTCGAGTAATAGAACATTACACTGAAACATATTTGCTAAATTTTAGTCAAATAACAATTGTGTGCGTATTTTTTTCTTACATATTTACGCGGCGCTTCATAATTTTTAATAATTATGTATGATTAACGCGTTCCGTCCAAATTGACAAAGTTTAAATGGTAAATTGTTTTAATGACACAGGTTTAAAAAACAAGCAAAAAAAATTAATTTGTGCATGCAGGTATTTACATCACGATAATTAGAGGCACAATTAATAATTACCTGTTGTCACAAATCATGCTGATACGTTATAAATGTGGTCTTATTTACACCAAAACAACACTTTTTTTAATATACCCAAAATTTAGTATGACAATTAAGAAAAAAACAAAAAAATATATTCATTTTTTCAAAAAATAACGAATACGGAATAGTATTCATTTAGTAATAATTAAATGAGCCAATTTCTCTGTGAAAAATGACGAAAACATGTCGTGCTTCCCATTGTGCGTATCATATAGCAAAATTATATTTTGATAGACGCAGGCACATGGTAATTTCTGCTAAACTACTTCGGATTTAAAATGATTTATGTAGTATATACTTTGTACTGCCCCATGAACTATTTTGCGTCACCCCCCTCCACTTTTCACCCCTTGGAAGGGAAAAATTAAATGATAACTTATTTTGGTTGCTGCGGAATAATTAAAGGCGTTTATCCATTAAATTTACTGCTCTTTGATCAAATGTAAGAACAACAATTCTACAATAAAAAGGACGTCATATTAATGAGAAAAATATAGGTGCACTATTTTAGCTTTGCTACTGGAAAAAACACAAAATTGATACTATAATTTCCGAGATAAAAGTGTCTTTTAAGTGGATTTTCCTTTCATCATTCTTCTTACATGTTAATGCTCGTGCAAGCTTCATGATGGATTTACGTCGGGTGATAATTTTCGGTCAACTTCACGAAAGAAGACTTACGCCGACTTATAAGCTATACGAATTTGCTCATTTTGCAATATTCCGCGGATGGTTTGTGATTTGCTGCTACTTACTGCTTGGGGATTTCTTTTCCGAATATTTTGTGAGATAGATTTTTTTCTTATTCGTCTTCTATGAAACCAGGATCCTAGGGGAGTGAACTAGCATAAGGATGAAAGTGTAGCATGAAAAAGTAGCATAAAAATGTGAAAATTAGATGAGAAATAGAATTCTTAAGCAGTACGATTTATACATAGTTGCACAAATTTGTTCCATTTTAGAGTTAAGAATGTGGTTATTTTGTAAAAGACGAAAAGTGTAAAGAAAATTCCGAGGAACAAAAAAGAGGAAAACGCGAAAGTATCAAACGAGTCGCATATTTAACCTTTACATGGCTGTGCGATTTGGCTCCTCCTGATAAAATCAAGATCAACTGTTACGTTTTTGAATATCTCTTTTGCTGTTTCGTTAGATTCTTCTTTTTCTTCTTCTTCTTGGCATCCAATCTTATATAGGAGATCTTTTGGAGAATAACTTATATCGCACTTAAAATATTTTGGACATAACTCAGAACATGCGCTTTTCGGATAACTATAACAAGAGCAGCACTTGTTGATATAGCTGTAATACAATTTACCGATGTGTATAAGATATCCACAATAACAGTTTGAACTATCACCGTCGGTAGATGTATTGCATTTCCTAATTTTGTCGTAGTTTTTAAAATAATCATGTAAAAGCTTTTCATCTTTCCATTCCAAGAGATTGCCGGTAAAAGAAAATAGACACTTATCTTTGGCAGATAATTCCCTTTAGCCATGAACACTGCTTTGTTTAGCTCGTTAATAATGGATTATTCAGGGACATAGTTATTATTTTTGTTAAATATATTTATTATTTTCTAATACGCCCGGTAAGTTATATACGTGCAACGATCATTGGGTGAATTTGTGTCTTTCAATATTTTTGATAACTTTTTTATATTACTTGCAAATTTGGGGCACATTTTTTTAAACTCTTCAATATTTTCACTAGAATTAATTATATTCGCACAGTATTTAGCACATGTGTTATCATATATTTTGTGTGCAGATAACTGTTTTAGGATATTTTCCTGAAATTAAAAAAAAAATGAGAAAATTGTAATATTACTTAAATGGTTTATTTTCTGTTTAAAACAAGCTTTTATTATTTTTCTCATAACTGAAACACTCAGATAAGCCACTACAAAATATATTTTAGAAAAAAGTAATTTTTTACATATTGCTATTCCAATGTTGTGGAGTATCTACACTTTTATTTGTAAAAGTTATAAACGATTCTATAGTTTTCGATAGAGATGATGCCTTTACTTTTTGATGCAACGTTTCTATTTTGGGAGATGCAGGAAAAATATTACTTTTACAATATTTCGGACTACATGTTTCAGTATTATATTTGGTCTATAGTCTCAATAGTTCTATATAGAAATTATAATTTTTCGTTATATTATGTTTTTGAATGCCTTCTTCAAAAAGTTCAATGAATTTTTTGCGGTATTATGAACATTTGTCTTTGTCATGTGATTCAGTAATAATCTTATTATAATAATCGTGCAAGTTACGCAACAGATCCAATTCTTCAATAAATTCGTCATCAATATTATATACTATATATTTGAATTTATTGTAATTGGAAATTGCAGAAAATTTATTGTCCAAGAGTGCATTAAGGACATCCATAAAATCAGTAGCACTAATATTGTTTTATTTTTTTAATTCTTTGTTTAAAGAGTAATTCAAATATTCTAAACGTCTTCTTCCACTAGTATCATTTTGAACTTTATCAAAAGACAAATATGATATGAACGGTTTACAGAGATTTTTAATCTGATCGTAACCTTCTAGAATATTTTGAATTTTCATATTTACAATAATGCTCTGAAGACATAGAATAAGAATTCCAATCTTCTCGAGCATATGTCTTATATTTTTGATAAGCATCTATATCCCCAAAAATGTCATACTAAAAAATAAATAGAAAAAATAATAAAATATGAGTATATAAAAACATGTTTACTCTAAGTTAGTCATAGTTTATTATTAGTAACAATAAAGCATTTAGATAAATGGATAAAAAAAATATATATTTTTTAATAAAGAATGACAATATACGCGTTTGTCTATTAGTTTCTCTTACATTTACTAAGCGCTTATTCCCAAATGATACATCTGGTATTTTTTACATGTTTTAATTTCTCGTTAATTAAAGTGTCTAATGTTTTTTTTATCTATGCCGAACATGGATTTTTGCAAATGAACGTCACATGATTTTTTAATAAAACCTAACTCGTTATCAATAATTTTATCCTTAAAGTTCTTCATTTCATGTCTATATGCCTGAATTGATTGTGAATTACGACTCATTAGCATATTTTAAAATAAATGAAAAATATAACCTATGCATTTGCAATAATTAATCTTATTGGCCATTGTAGTATCGTTAGCATGCAGTTCCTCTTTTATAATATCATAATGATTTAAAGAGTCATAAAGCGTTTTTTATGTTTTAATAATTTTCTATTTAGTATTCTCAAAAAATTTGAACTACATTTGATCTTCTTATAACGATGCAAAGTCTTTTTTTCCAGTAGCATATGAAATTTATAGCAAAGCCAATGAATATTAAAGGAATCGTATTTCTCATTACTACTTGTCTATATAACCAATATAACAAGTATTAACAACATTTGTTATCAAAAGCTTCATATGATTGACATAAAACAGTAAAACTTAAGAATATGTCTTCCATATTATGACAAAGTTGAAGGGTGTTCGAACTCATTTTATAAGTTCTTTTATGGTCATCATTTTTATCATCGTATATCTCATACCTTTCACTCTTAGAGCTTACCTGATTAAACACTTTATACCGAGAGTACTCTTTTGATTTATCGAAGATATTTCCTATGAAAAGAAGTAGAAATTTATTAATACATTTCTTTTCATTTTATGAAATGATTTTTATAGCATGTTAAGGAAGACTGTTAATATTAATATAAAGTTGTATAAATGGCAATTTTTGCAAATTTTGAAAATGTAACTTCTCTTCCAACCGTTAAAATGTTTCATTTTAATTATGATAATGCATATTAATTTAAATAAGTAAAAACGTAGAGGAAGACAAAATTACCTACATATACAAATTATTATTGAAAATCATGCCAAAAAGTTAACGAATTTTGCATCTGATAAAATGTAAATGTATAATTGATACTAATGACTACTGTTTAATTCTATTTTGTGGTTCAACTATGGTAGCGTTGTTAGCATCATATGGTAAATGTATCCTTGGTTATAAAATAAAAATAATTGATTTAAAAAATAGTGAAGCATGTAATACTATGCGTAACTTTTTTTATTAGCTAATTTTTTTGTACACCGTTGTTACTCAATTATACTAGTGTGTAGCACTGTAAAATATACACATTTTCAAATCAATACATGCATAAGTAATAAATCTCATTAGGGGGTTTATGCATGCTGCACAAACAAAATTGAGTGTAATGTTCAGCACTACGCATAATTATTGTCACATAGTACTTTCAAGCGAAATTTTGCAAATGTGTCGTGGATATTTTTTCCAGGTTGGATGTATCGCGCTTTTAAAGAACACGAAATTATAGATACTGTAAAATGACATTTTATGCAAGTGACAAACATGAACATAAATTAAGAGCCCAATATAATAATTTTAAAAGGGTCGTTTTTTTGATAAGGTAAAAAATAATACATCATATAAATTTATGTTAATTATCATTTAGCTATTATAAAAAGTGTGCAATTTCTATTATTGCAAAATGGTTCCTTCAGCGTTTATACATTTTTTACAATATAATATTAGAATTCTGTTCAATTCGATGTTAATGTTTTGATGATGTGATGCACAGTAATATATTAAAATGGGATCAGGATAAATTTTAATATCATTTAAGAAGGTATTAATTTCTATTTTAAATTCGATAGGTTATAAATTATACAAAATGTAAAAGTATGAAGGACACCCGCTTATCTGAATTTTAAAATAAAAAATATATAATATATATTTCCATAGAATTTTTTTCTATGGGTTATAAAAGAAAACTATTAAATTCATAATACGTTCCATGAATCATGTTAAACTTTCATAATAAAAACAAAAGTACATTGACAAATTTTTGTGGACATGTTTTATTTGCCATTTTAAAAGGACTATAATTCAAAAGGAATAGCTAATTTAATTAAAACAAAAATTATTTCAGGCTATTTTGATATTTATATGATTCATTAAAAAGTACGTGGGATTAAGTATACATAGAATATATACAATATTTAAAAAAAAAAAAAAA
>NW_004192645.1:0-14668 GCF_000321355.1 Plasmodium cynomolgi strain B
TCTTTCTAACACTTTTTGGATAACTTTTTAAAATTCAAAATTTACACAATATGTTACACATCAGTTGGTCTGATAAGCTATTCGTATTCGCTTGCTGTTCTGACTTCCATTGGGGGGGTCTTTCAGAGTGTCCTTGTTGTTTTGGCATGGGTTCTTCATAAAAATAATTATTCACTTTTTTTTTTTTAAATTAGTTTCCTGCTCAGCCAATCTCCAAATGGAGTAAACTAATACACAAATAGAAAGAGCAAAACGTATATTATATATATATATCTTGTAATTGTAAAAAAATTAGCTATACAAATTACACATTGGGAAAGAGCTATATATATAAAACAACCCCTTACCTTAAAATATATATAAAAACAAAAATACTCCACATATCAAGAAAGTCACGATACCTGAGCGAAATGTTCTAGAACGTATCACACTCCAAAATCCATCTGGTTCATTAAATGATTCGGCTTCATCTATTAATTCAATTTCATCCATTAATTCAATTTCATTTGCCTTATCTGAATTTACTTGATACACTGAACTCGTACTCTTAATCGTATTCATACTCGTACTCTCAATCGTATTCTTACTCGTACTCTTTCCATAATTGTTTGCATCTATTGTATTTTTACATGCTAGTTTACCTCGTGTCCTAGTATAAATTTTACATTTCGGTATATCTTTATCGACATAGTGCTCTCGATATTCATCTGTAAATTCAGGAAATAATGTAACAGTTTTTGAGGTAAGAAACCTATGTCTTCCATTTTCACCAGAATTATCAGATTCTATTGCAAAATGTGGCAATTGACGATTCACTGAATATAATCTGACACCGGGTACGAAATCATCAGGATATTCATATTCCTCAGAGTTAACATTTGAATTTACATTTTGAACAGTTTGTGTATTTAAAACAGACGAGTCTTCCGGTTGTCTTTCTGAATTTATTACTCCAATCACAGAAGTCTTTTTTTTTTTTTATGTTACTAATAAACCTTGCTCTATCAGAGTTATGCCTATATGCTGGATCTTCGCAAGTATATCCATGAAAATCCCTATCTTTATCAATAATTTCGGTACATAACATATATTTGATTACCATTCTAGGTTTTTCTTTTGAATACTTGGGATTCCCTCCTTCAGTACCTAACCATGGATCCGTATTTTCCTTTTCTTTATTAGAGCCTTCTATACGACCTTTTAATTTAGATAAAAGATTGTCTGGGTCATATTTATAATGAAAGTTAAAATAATGACATACATTTCCTAAACAATCCTCTCTATGCTTATAATATATTTTTTCAATAAAACTTACATATTTATAGTAATCTGCACAGTTCTTATCTGTACACGAAAGAATTTTGTCATAATTTATAAAATAATCATGCAAATATTTCTCTTCTCTAGCCAAATTAAAATCAAAATCTGAGTTAAAGAACAAGTGTTTTAATTCAGAATCAAGGGAAAATTTATTTAGTTCAATGATTAGCTTATCAATTATTCCTCTATCAATATTTTTGTTATTAACTACAAAGTAATTCCTCAATTCATCAATGATCCAATAACCTAAAGAAGATGAGCGAACCTTAAGTTCTGTCAAATTATTCTTATATTCCGTTAACTTGTTTATATTCATCATAAATTTTTCACAAATTTTTTTAAATTCATTATCTTCCGTCCCCAAATCACTGCATTTATCTGAGTATGAAGTGGAGTCTGTTATTGTATAATCTTCCTTATATGTTTCAAAAGAAGGCAACTTCTTTATTATTTCATCCTAAAGATGAAAACAAAATCAAATAAATTACACAAACATTGGCATGTAGGTTCTCAAAAAGGGAACTTTTCACTGGAGTAATAGAAAACACATATATATAAAGGAATGAGTTCTCATAATTTAATTAAAATTGAGTAAGTACCAACTCTGTCTCATACGATGGTATCACAATATTTCCTTGTAAACTCATTTTAAATGAAATAATTTAAATATTTCTAACATAGCTATAAATGCATTGAAAATGACATTATATATTAAATTCAAATGTCATTTATTCCCCTCAATTTAATTTAAATTATAATTAAATATATCTTATTAAGATCATGTTACTAATTATAGTTTAGCATTATATCACTGTGGTACTATTAATATAAGAGAAAGCAACCATTGTTAACTTAAAAAAATATGAATAAGAGTAAAGTATTAAGTATCAAAATTATAGTGGAACACTACATGGAAATTTATTATTTTTTGTATTCTTAAATGTAAACATATTAAAGATAACAAAATGAATTATTTTTAGTATGCATATTTTTATAACGGCAATTTAAAATTATTTTTCACGCTTCAAGGATTTTCATGACATTTTTAATTATTCCTTATAGAGGTACGCCATCCTGATTAGAAAATAATGATATTTTTGTTTATCATTAATAAAACGCCCCTGTATATCATAAACGATGTATCTAAAATGTTATTACTAAACCTTATTTATGTTTTTACAAACTTGTACCTTTTTATTTATTAGCATATGCAAAACTAAAATATATAAATTATACCTAAGCAAACCAGTACTATTTTAATAGATTATAATTACAGTTATACACTCAAAGAAAGCTGCATTTTTAAATAAAATATATTTAACATTACACTATTTTATTAATTCTAATTGCGTTTATTATAAATGTACTGCTAATTCATTGAAGTCAAATAAATATTCCATTTGAAATTTCAGATTTTATACAAAAGGGAAAGTAGGTTCTTATGTTTTTATCTTATTAGAATTTTAATTTGCATCTTAAATATATGTTATCATATTATTAAATAAATATCTAAGCACACATATGGTTAAACTTTTTGTAATCTTGAAAAAAAAGATTTTTTAAAATGTGTGAAAATTGATAGGGTAATATACCCAAAAAGATTAATCAAATTTAGTTTTCATATTCAACAAAATAATTACGCAGTTGTGAATTTGAATGAAGTATTTGGTTACATTCTATGATGCATGTTTTGCGTTATGAAAGCATATTTATTCTTTTCTTTTCTTTTTCGATTTAGTAAAAGTTATGAAAAAGATCTTACCTCTTAAACTATACATTTCTAGAATTTTTTTTCCTTATAAAACGAACAGAAAAGTGCACGACCATTTAAAAAAAATACACAAAAAATGAAGCACTTTAACTATATATATACTCGTCATTACGCGGTTATACCTGGATATACAAGCAAATTGTTCATAACATATATTTTATAAAAATATGTAATTTGTTTATCACACATAATTCTTTTTATAACTATTTGTGCAATTAGATAAATTATACAAGCAACAGTTTCATTATTTAGGCATTTATTTTAAAACTTAAATTTTTCCTTTGACGGATCTGTAAAAGTGTAAACAGCTTGCACAGTAACTAAATAGTGTTCCTCCTAATGTTACCTTATGAAAATAATGTAACTTAAATATAAATTTATTTTTATTATCAGAAAGTTTGAATGGTTAAAATGATTATATAATTTATATGAAACCAAGGCTGGAGAGATTTCCGTATAAACAATTAATACACAATTATCTCTTAATCCGCATTTACATATGAACGTTATGTAACTACTTTTGTCGAAGATACTTTTATTATTATTCTAAGTTTTATGCATTATGCCTAAAATTCATTGCAAAGTACTATAATTATTAAGGGTGTGGTTATTCTAATGACTTCCATAGTCACATTAATTGGCGGTTCCATAACTATTACAATGCAACATTCGTATAGTATTTCAATAATGTTGATCCTTATATAACTATATTTTTTTTTTTTTTGCGAATTCCCCTTTAAAGGTATGTTTAACTATTTAGTTATTTCTGTTTGAACACATTAAATTATCCACGCTTAGTATTTCTTTAATGGCATTGTTATCCATTTATACTTTGGCATATTATTTAGATATTTATTGGGTTAAAATTTATTTAACCTTATGTGACAGTTTTGTAATATATTTTACATTCATATATTTTAAACGGCTGATAATTCACACCGAATCGACGGTCAATCATTTTAAGAACAACGCATGGAAAACCCATTTAGCAGATAAATCATCCTTCCAGTTAATGGATTAACATAAATTAACCCATTTACTAAAAATAAAATTGTATTATCCGTATATACGTAATTTTCCCCAACGCAAAAATAAATTAATAAGCAATTCTCAATATATGTGATTTACTATGAACGATAATGAATGTACAAGTACAAAAAAATAAAAAGGCTTTTGCAAGTTTTCCTTAAAGTGCTCATGAAGTACCCTCATTCACACAATATCACAAATAATTAGTATAAAAGTACTGCATCAGCAAATATAGTTAGAAACAACGTAAACTATTATGTAACTATGACATTCAATTTACGAAAACGTCACCCCTTTTTATCACCCTTTTTATCACGGCAAAATAGTAAAGCTAATGCAAATTTGTCCAAATACATCATGATGCATTGGGAATTTTATTAATTTTTTTTATTTGCTCTTTTCCCAATGAAATGTGTCTCACATAAACCTACATATATTTTTTGTTTTATTATCTTAAAATGAAAATAACACTTTATAATAATTTTATATTTGCTTCGATATTTTGTAAAACAATTTTATGCACTAAGTGAATTTTTTTTTTTAATTCTATAAATCACATGTAATATTTTATTAAATCATTGAAATAATTACACATTTGACAGAAAAATTTTTTTTTTAGCTAAAATGAGATAAACACACACATTACCATAAATTGAATTCTATCAAACCATTGTATTAAACTGTTACCCGATTTTTTATTTTTAAAAAAAAGAAAAACTTCCCTTTTTTATATTAAGAAATAGAAGAATTAGAATTATAACGAAAACTAAAAATAAAACTAAAATATCATTGCTCCATTAAACCCATTTTAAACACACACGATTAGTATATGTTTGCCATGCTCAACGAATAAATAGGAATGTAATAATTTACCCATAAAACTGCACTAAAGTTTTAACTAATGAATACCCACTTTTTTTGTGCAATTATTTATACTAAAATATATCCACGTATCCTTTTACAAAATATTGTAAAATTTTATGCAGTTACTCAGCAAAAGGGGCCAACTTGACTACTAAACCGTTTCGGAACAAATGACACTGTAAAAATATTTAATAAACATAAGAATATGTTATTGACAAATGTATCACATTGCATCTTAAAAAAGGAGAATATTTTATAATTAATTGACGTATCATTTGTTACTCATATATTACTTATCTTAATTATAAAATATACGCCCTTAGTTTTTTTTTTTCAATGTTCTATTAAAACATTAAGTGCATTATGACACATTTCTATATTATTTTGTATAATTATAAAATAAATAATTCGGATCATAAAAATAAATATCATGAAACACAACAACTTGTGTTATCATAAATATTATGTAAACATTTTTAAACTATTTATATATACCTAGCATATATCGATGAATATATGTAAGCTAAATATGTATAGTATGACATTTTCATAATTACCCAATAAGCGTATTTTTTATTTCTTAACCGAATCTTTAAATTACAAATTATATGAAGATTTGTCGGTGCATATGTATTCAAAAAATGGTGCACAAATAATACAAATATATTTTAGTGAAGTCTTATAGGATAATATTTAACAAATTATCGTGCATTCATCCCTATTTACATAAAGATAATATTTGTTAAAGGAACATTAAGCATATTATAGAATAAAATAAAATTATTTAAAGATTAATAACAAATACAAAATTTGTATATATGTCCATAAAGCAATTAAAACAAATTTTCTCTATTTGTTATGTAATGAAAAAATTAAATTTGAAGAACTGCATTATCAGTTAATAATATTATTTAGGGGGTTAATCAAATATTTGCACATTTTATTATAAAAAAAATTCAACTTTTACAATTATATTAATTATTTCTTACTCCTTAGAATAAATACTATAGGATTAAAGAAATATATAACTTAATTAATGAATTCAATGAATTTCAAAGAGTGTGCTAAAAATAATGAATGCACATTTTTTATTGCACAGTGCACATTGCAATAACTGATATAATTTTGAAGATAAACAAAAAATTTTTAATACGCATAAAACATGTTAAAATAAATTAATTCCAAAATATTACTGCGCAAAACATAAAAACAAAAACAAATACACACAAAACTGTTACGGCAAGAAAGAAACTAATTTAAAAGTACAAAAACAAATGGTGCGAACAAAAAATGAATATTTTAAAAAGCCACATATATATTTTTAATATGTGCCCTTTTCAGTAATATTATATATAATAGCCAAATAATCCTTATAAAAAGGTTTCCTATGATAATGTTTCTGTATATTTCCATATTATATATGATACAAACTTGAGCAAAGTTATGCAGTTTGGTAGGCTAAATGAATTTTCTTAGTATTCCCCATTCCTTTTATACTTCCTGATGTACTCTGTGCTAATTCTCTCTCAAAATTTTCACGCATGTTATTCATTATTGTTCTATCACTATAACCATTTTTATGTAAGATTCTCCCCAAAGGCGTAAACTAAGATACAAAAAATGTAAAAAAATACATGTAACGCTTAAGTGGTATATATCATATAAATATATGTTTTTTAAGAAAATTAAATTTAAAATGTTAACATGTAATATATAATACTTATGGTAATATTTTTATTTACTTTATAAAAAATAAAAAATATCATAAGTATTCCTAATATCCCCAAAAATAATTGTGTCACAATAAAGAAAAGATCATATTCTGATTTACGCGCACGTAAAAATGATTTTATACTTTCAGTTATAACATAATAATCAATTCCTTGTGGTTTATTAACCTTTTTAAAATTTTTACTAATTTCTTCAGTACAATCTAATTTTAAAAAAATTTTATATGGATTATACTTATCATCACATTTGAAATAATCTGGACAGGTATCATAACAATAGCCGGATCTATAGCAGTAGCAGCATTTCCCCAAATGTTCCTCATATATCTTATTAATTGCAACAAGTTTATTAAAATAATTATTGCATTTATCACCATCTGCATTAATATTACTCTCAATTTTATCATAGCTCTGAAAATAATCGTGTAGTTCCTTCTCTTCTTTCCAATCCTTCAAAGTACCAACAAATTCGCAATAACACGGTTTATCGTGTAAATAATTATTATTAATACGATAAACTACTTCTTTAAGTTCAGCAATAACAGGCTCTTTACTAACATCATTATAATTAGCACCAAATTTTTTCCTTATTTCATCATATAACCAGTGCTTTAATAAATAACAACGTTCATCTCTGTCATTATTCAGTGGCACATTGGATAAATGTATTAAATTTTTTACGAGTTTAACACAAATTTTATCTACACCTTTATTTTGACATTTAGAAGTATTTAGTTTTGTGCAATATTTTTTATAATATACATTGTTATCTTCTTGACTGAATTCATTATACATTTTATATATTTCTGAATTACTTGCAATTAAATCCTGAAAAGTAACAAAAAAATGAATTACACTAGTACATATGATAATCTATAAAAAATGTTTTATTACACTGCATAATACTTACAATACTTAGTTAACAGTTACTATAATTTTAATTCATAAAATCATTTACGTTTTTTTCTTCAACATAGGATGAAGCAGATTTATTTTCAAAACGACATAGTTTATCTACTTCTCCTGGTACACCATTAGATTGTTCTTCTTCTGTTGAACACATTCTTTTATAATTATTAGTAAATATGTATTTTAGACATTTTCCTGGGCATTTGTTATTTAAAAAAGTCAATTCACTAACATTTTCATAAAATTTTGATTGAAAATGTATTATTTCGTCTCTATACCCCTGTAATCCTTTTTCGTCTTGTTCCATATGTTTGTATAAATCAAAGAAAATCTTTATATATTTACAATATTTTTCTTTTTCACTTTTTTCTGATTTATTCAATTTACCCTTCATAATGTCATAAATTTCTACAAAATCGTGTAATCGTTTCTTGTTAGGTATTTGTTCTATGTGAAATGCATATTTTTTACTTTTGCAATATTTTTCCTTAGTAAATAATTCCCATATTCTGTAAAGAAAGGGAATAACATTTCGAGGCTCACTATTATCTTTCAATTTATCATATAACCAATAATTAAAATATTCACATGTCTTATTACTACTTAATTTATCATATTGTGCAAGGTGATACTTCCATGCTGTTTGTATTTCATGAATCTTTTTCCAAATTTCAAAAAATTGAGAATTCTTTTTAATATAATTATCTTTATCTGAATCCGATATATCTGGTATACTAACGTTTCCATCAAAATTTCCATCTAACCTTGAATAAAATTTATTTAGAGGAGAATCTTTAAACTCAGGATCCTGATGTTAAAATATAAAATAATATATATAATTTTATTAAATGTTTATTGAAAATTAAAACATTTTAATTGTATTCTATTGATGATAGAATAATCATGTAGAAATAAATAAATGTTGTTTATATAAAATACTATAATAAACATTTGTCTATGTATACTTTGTGTAGATAAAAAAAATTTACCCCTTCTACTACTTGCAAATCTTGAGAATTTCCATTAACAAAGTCGTTAAATAAACCTTGTTTTATTTTATTTATTCTACTATTCTTCTTATCTAACACTAAATCCACTTTGACATTGGAACAATTAACCTCTAAAAAATCTACCTCATTAGTTACATTGTTAAATATAGTTTTAAAGTGTTCTATATTTTCATCATAGTATCCTGAATATAACGCATTATGGTCTTTATGTATTTTTCGTATAAATGAAAAATATAATCTATGTATTTACAATATATATCTTTATTTGAAAGACTATTTTTATTTAGTACACTTTTTATATCACTATAATATTCTGTAAAATCATATAATTCCTTTTTATTCTTTAATACATTAATGTCCTCTATATGTAAATATTTTCTAATGCATCTATAACCACGGTATCTACAATTCCTAATTTTATTCAACTTGCTATAAAGACAATTAATTTCCTTTTTAGTACATTTACAGTCTATTATTTTCCCATACAACCAATATATAAAATAATCATTACAATTAATAGGTAATAAATCATCTTCTGAGCAAATTTGTTCCCAGGTTATCGTTATTTTGTCAAGATTACGACAAATTTTCTGAATAAAAGTGTCGCACGTTCGACAATCTTTACATTTTCCAGGATTTTCTAAAGTCTCCACATACTCATTTAATACGTTATAGTAAGTAGATAAATTCATATGTGCATTATAGTTATCCTAGGTATAATAAGCAAGGATAATATATTCAAAATATATATTTTCCATTTCAGGAAGGCATTTATAATACGCTTATATAAAAACCAGTATATATTCAAATAAAAATACATAAGTAGTTCTTTCACCGAAAAAATGACTATTTACATCTGTTTTCAAGGAATTAAGGGCTTCTTCCACAACAGTACCAACCATTTTATTTAAATTATATAAAAATATTTGTGACTTTAAATGTGTTATATGTTAATAACAACATAAAATTGATTTATACACAGAAGTATATTCTCTTTATGGTAATTATAGAATTTAAATAAAGTTCTTAAAACGAAAAATGTTTTTTTTAAAGTCTCTTAAGGTTAAAGAGAATCAGTCTTTTAACAAACATATAATAGTTGAACATTTAAATAGAAAAACAGAAAAAAAATTAATATACTATGAGATAACATATAAATAAAAACAGCATATCTTACTTATTATTATGCAATAACTTTATGTATATAAATACAATACAATTTCGTGGTTCCTTGTAAAATAAAGTAAATTATATTTAATGAAGAAAATTGTGAACTGTAAAATGATGCAGAATCTGTATTTTGTTAACCGTTTCTATTTCTATAGAGTATTTTTATCTATAGTAATAACTTCCTATGAAAACAAATATCATTTATGTTTAACTGATGATTACATTGCTACGCACATTTAATGATAATAAGCAAAATGATGTTATTCCTTTCTTGCCAATGAAAAATAATATATATATATTTAATTACATATCTATATCAGTTCAGTAGCATATAATATTTAAAAGAAATAAGGAAAATATTTTGAAATAGTAAAGAACAATTTAAAAATAAATCTTTTTTATAATGCAATAATTTCCCATTGTAACTATGTTTTTCTGAATTATAATTGTTCTAATTTAAAAAATATTTGACATCTAATATTTTTCCAGTCCTTATGTACATTCATTTTCTATGATTCACTTAATGCATTGTTATTCTATATCATATTTTTCTATATGTTAATATTGTCATCTAAGAAAAATATTTTTTATCTATGTTAAAACTCTTAAAATGATTATTTAATAATATTTTTTTATCTAAACATTAAAGGAAAAAGAAAACATTTTATTGCTATTTTTAAAAATAAAAGGCGTAAAAGAAAAATCCTTTATTTTCATTAATAATAAAAAATATATTTCAAAAAAGAGTAATTAGATTTAGTATAACAGATTTATTATACTATATGTTTAAAATCATTTGAACAACTTAATATTATAATATATTTCAGGAACAAAACAACCATAAATGTAACATTATTTATATATTTATCTTCTGCGTTTTTTTTTTCTGATCCTTGTGATTTCTGTTGTTATAGAGTATTTTTTTACATTAAAAAGATGTAACATATTTATGATTAATTAAATTGTTTTTTTTTTTTACACTTCTAATGAAAAGATAAAACCACAATTAAAACATTTTTCTTACGATTAACATAACATAAATAGTATATTCAAGTATTACAACACATAGAAAACTTTTTATTTTAATTCGTAATGAAATATAGTTAAATCAAGAATTATAGGATGCAATAAGTGCTGTTTATTCATAGTAGTAGTTGTAACGTCATGGTTAAAATTGTGTATAAACTTTAAACTTGTGCGTAAATAAATACTTTAACACTTTTGTGTTAATCTGTGTGTTACAAATGTTAGCACAAGAGCAATAACTAATAATATTTTTATACCATAATTAAACCTAACAAAAGTGATCATTCATACATGTCAATATTTTCCTTTCAACATTCTTTTTTTTGAATATCTATAATTAGCATACGATCTATTTTGTCCTAAGGTGTAGTACAATTATATTAAACACTTTTTAAAGACTGATTTGTAACTTCAATAATTATTTATAACGTATTTAAAGTACAGAATATAAATACTTTATTGTTCAAAAAGCGCAATTTTACTGGTGGTGCAACAGATATTTGTCACTTTCACGCAGTTTTTAATGGTACAGTTATAAACACCGAATAACGATAATAAAATATATAAATCACTGTGATAATTATATCATTTGTATTAACAATTTTTAAATATATTTTATTATTAAGTTATGCTCTTAATTTTTACAGAATTATGTTCTTTTTTTTTTTTTTTAATACCTAACGAGAATTTTATCATCAATTTCGTATTATAGACCTTGTATAATAATTATTATTTGCATATGTAAATCATTAAATAAAATACATCATCTTTCATTAATTATTTAATCCAAATTATGTTTAATTAAGTAATGATAATTCTCAATATGATTCAATGTACTCTAAGGTATAACATTATATGTACTTTCTTCTAGTTACTTTAAGACAATGCCCCTTACGAAAATTATAGAGCCATAGATTTAATATTAAATCTTATCCTTTTTAAATTACTTCGGTAATATTCATTCATTTCTTTTGCTTAAAGAAATTAACTATATTTTCTAATTCCTATATATTTCTCATAGGATGTATAATAATATAGTTGAAAAATAAAATTGTTGCTTTAAAAAAAATAAATATGCGTAGATCTTAATCAAATATCCTTTAAAGTAATCTTATTAATAAAAGGTGATATGTTGAAGAGTTAGAATTATTCAAAGTTAGTTTTTTTGTTCTATCATTATTATATGTACGTTTATATCTTCGAAAACTAAAATCACATAATTAATTATTATATTATCATTTGTAAAAAATTATTTTATTCATCATTATTTATAACTATATGAAGCATATTATCATTATATGTAATTATATAGTACATTTCGAAAGAGAATATTAAATTTATTTATTAAATATATAGAAATGCTTAATATATTTTTTAAAACATCTTTTAACTTTAAACGAATGTATTACATATTACCATGATGGAAGTGATTATATATAATATATAATATTACGTAAAAAATGAATATATATAAAAATTTATTTCATGTGGGATCCAGGTTAAGTGGAACTTTTCCATATATTTTAGGTGCATTAAAATTATTTTTCCTAAATTCACGTTTAATAAGTTAATAGTTGTATAACTGGAATTACAATACAACTGTTTTATGTTTTATAATGTATTATTATGCCATACCAATAAAAAAAACAGCACAGAAATAAATTTCCTAATTTTAATCCAAAAAAAAATGTATATTTTAGTAATGAACCTGAAAAATGCTACGATATGTCAATTTTAGGTGTTATTCTCTTTCGTATAATAGAGATTATATCGAAAAATAATACAATTATTACGCATGGAGTTATTATATCATATTTTTATATAATATGAATAATTAAGCGAATTTAATCACTGAAAAAATACCCTTTTAGGCCAAAATAGCTTTAGCGAAGTAGTACATAAATATTATGGGTAAATAAAATTACATTATTAATTAAAAAAACTCCAAAAATTAGGATAAATTAAAGGAGAACACAATTACTATTTAAATATTTTATAAATGATATTTTCAAAAAAGACAGTATATATACATTTCTTTACCTACAGTTAAATATATATTATCATTTAGGTGCTATTGCATATTTCAATGTACTATTTTAAACCTTGTATGCCAATGTAGTAATAAATTATCAATCTCAAATAATGTGATATATATTTACTACGGTTCGTATAAATTATATATCTATTACAGATAGTTAATTATCTCATAATATTTTGCACAAAATATTCAAAACTATGCAGGCGAATAATTACAAAAAATAACAAAATTACAGCACTGCAAAAATTACTGCATGAAAATATTTACGAAAAATATGTAACAATTAAAAAAAATATATATATTATGATAATGTTTGGCCATTAATTCATGACTATGTAAAATTGATGAGACATATTTAATAACATCCATTTTTGCATTTTAATAAATTTACAAATATAATACATGAATGCAATTTAAAATAAATGATATATATAAGTGCAAATTTTTTATGGATAAAGCAATGAACTGTATGCATAAACAAATAATAATAAACTCATCAAAATATAAGACATATAATGTTTAGTGCATTCATAATTACAAATTATTTATATGTAAACTATAATAATTTGAAATGCTTTTGTATTACAAGGTGCTCATTGTTTTCTGCCATGAATTTACTATCTCTAGAAATGTTTTATATAATATACACGTACATTATGTATATGTTGAAGAATTAAAATATAAATGCTACTTCAACATAGGTATATGTGAAGAATAATCAATAATTATAAGTTAAGCGTATAAATCAAAAATATAAATTACGCCTAGGAACATAATTTTGAAGAAAAATCCACATTATATTAGATGTTGGTTGTGTAATATATACTAAAAAGTCTAATAAGCTAAGTGCACTCTCATTAATTAAAATAGTAGACTAAAAATATTCAATTAAATTAATTTGATAATATATGACTTATTTAGCTTCTTTATTACTTACATATCCTTTTAATTATGTTAGCAATTTTAATATTGAAGTCGTTATTTAAGGACGCGCATCTTTAAGTGTCATAAAATAATATTTGAAATATGTACATTGGCTGATTTCTAATGAACAATATTGTAGATCGGTAAAAAAGCAAAAATGTAGATCCTAAATAATTTATGACAGAAGAAAGCATCATAAATTCAAATTGTTAAAACAAATTATTATACAAACGTAAAATTTTTTTGTTATATAATTATTTACTTTTATATTATCATATATGTCATTGTTTTAAAATAATGTTTTTCCATTTTTCATGATAAATTTGTCTATTATTACTATTACGTATAAATAATCGCTATCCTAATAATATAATAATCATAGAAATTTATTGCAAAACATGTCACATAATTTCTTTTTCACTTGTATTATTCGTAGTTCGGTATTTATCAATTTATTAAAAAAATATATCATTTTTTCATTTTTTTTGTTTTAGTAACATGTTTGAGTAGAAAAACTTTTTTCATTTTACCCTGCAAAATTATATTACACAATTTCAATTATTTCTATTGTATCTTATTAACTTTAAATTCTTATAAAATTCTCACACAAAATTAAAATTATATAATATTGTTCCACAATAATGAAATATATGAATTTGCTAAATTCACTGATAAAATATGTTAGAAAAGTTTATAAATATTGCACTACAATTTTTTTCCCTATTAATTTTACATTTCGCTCTGCCATAATTCACACTGAGGTATATATAACGATATACATTAATATATCAATGTTGCATAAATTGAAAATTGTTAATAAGTTTTCAGTTTTTACAATATCCAAAAATAATACATAGAACGCATGCAAACTTTAATA
>NW_004192646.1:0-14045 GCF_000321355.1 Plasmodium cynomolgi strain B
TTTTCTGCTTGTCAAAAATTTGTATATTAACATTAATTCAATTTGAATAAAAAATATATTCTTTATAAAATACCATGGATCAATAATAAAAATAGAATTATATTGCATACCTAACGTAATCCATAATTATAATATAAATACTTTTTATCGATACATAATTTTGTTAAAATATTAATAATAATATTCTATTCTATATTATATACAATTTAAAATAATCTATTATTACAATATTGCCTTTTTAAATATGTAAAAATTGAAATTTACCTTATTAATGTTTTTATTAATCAGTATTTTTATTATTTAATTATCTATTTATTGTATTTATTACATCATGAGAATAATATATAATTTCATCTTTCCTTTTATGTACCCTTTTTAAACACGACAAATTTAATGAAAGGACAAATGTGATATATGCATTGTATATAATAAAATAATACGTCTATTTTATTTTTTTTTAAATATAAATTGAATATTTTATTATTTAAGGATATATATAATATATTTTTTGAAAGAAAAAAATTTTTCAAAATCATATTTATAATGAATACAATATCATAATAATAACGAAAATGGATTAAGGGTATCCAAAAAATATGTACTTGCCCTTATATTATAATTCATAAGATTTTCTTATAATTGATTGCTTTTCCTGACTTGGTTAACCACTAACGTGTTAATATAAATATATAACACGTAAATAATTTATTGTAGAAAAATCTAAAATTATGCAGAATTATCAAAATTTATCATTTATATTCCATATTTAATAATAAAAAGAACTTGCCTCAATTCTGATAAATAATAAAATTTGTTAATCAAATGTTTAATGCACGGAGTTAAATCATTACTACATGGTACAGTATACACTTTCAATTATATTATATGTATTTTGGGGGGTACATTTTTTAATTAATAATATTATTCTTTAGTAGTATAAATTTGGATAAAAATAAAACATAATCAAAGATTCTAAACATTGAAACAATATATGTAAATTTAAAATAAATGCCTTTTCAGTGTTTCCTCTACTTTATAGAGTTTCTTATTATAATGTGTTTTATTAAATTATTCTTTGTGATACATTTTGTTTTAATAAATTTCGAGGAATATTCACAAAACTTATTCATAAAGCAGAGTTTACCGTAAATAGTCGCATGCTTAAAGTTTTCAAAATATAATTTTTAATAATAATACGTTATATATAATTAATTGACTAATATGCGTTTTCTGATCTGCATTGAAAACTTATTTATTTGAAGCTTTGCAATATTTATTTTATCAATAATTAGGAAAAATTATATTTTTTAAAATATTAAAATCGTATGCAGATCTATCTATAGTTAAAAACTGTAAGCAGTTGTGAAAACCATATAATTTAAATGAGCTCTTTACATTTTTTTGCAAAAAAAAAATATATCATTAAATAATTTAACAGTCTCTTTTCTACTTCATTATCAAAGATATGGATGCAAAAATATGGGTTAACTTTATCGAATAAGTATTGTTAATGTTTCCCAATAGATTTGTTCGTTTTACTTTGTGCGCTAGCAGATATTAATTTCATTTTTATATGCTCATAGGTTTATTTTGTTAACCTTTATTCTATTTTAATATTTTACATATAGATGATATGTCGAGGTACACTAAATAATATTTGTAGATAACCATTTTATTTACAATTCGTATATATTTTTTTATAATATGATCACTCTATAAAACATTAATCTACTAACAAGGAAAACTTTCGTTGTGATAATTTGCTCACTCTAATGATATGAGCTTACTTCTTTTACATTTTAAGGATAGAAATAATTTTACAAACAATTGTAACATTTTTAACGAATTCATAGATTTGATAGGACCATTCACTTTTTATATCCTAAAAATTCAGCTTACATATTCGATATTAATAATTCCTTATCTACCTCTTTTGTTTCGTGGTTCTCAGTATTTTATCATATTTGGTGAACAATGGAAAATATGATAAGGCTATATGGACTATAATTATATCGCATTTTCTACCTATTATAAGATAAAAACTTTCAGTTAATTTAGTTGTAAATACTTTCACAATAATGAACACTCCGCAGAGGGTAAAAATGTGTTATTCTTATGTCAATCATCTCTAAAATTTTCTTAATTTACCCTTTTGCTAATGAAAATATTATACTTGTTCACGAAAAGACGCTTAGTCTTATTTTTCTTTCGTGTCGTGTTCGAAGATAAGAAGATTATTTTTCTTAGTACATTTTTTAATTAACCATTGTTCTTAAGAGTGGAACAATAATCTAAGTGTTATTTTTTGTATTTATGAATACGCATGAAATAGCAGAGTCTTTCAAAAAATATATAAAATGAAAAATAATATTGTGATAAAACATGTGGATATAAAATATGAATACAGAAAGGAAACATTTTTAATTATCGTGATAAATTGACAAAATTCTTAATTACTGCAAAATTTTATGAAAGTTAATGTATTCTCACGAGTTTACATAAAATCATTTTATTAGTAATATAAAGTCTCGTTGACAATAAAGTACAAAATAGAAAACAAAAATAAAATATAAATAATGCTTTTAATTTACCATGTTACTTGTACAAAATAAGCATGCATACATAACATAACTTTAAAGGATAAAACGCTCGTCTTTTTCTTCATTAATATATATGCGTATACAATACCTTATTTTTATACAAAACATTCTCATATGTGCAATGTTCGCAAATTTTTTTGTGTCCATTTTTGGAAGCAATATATGTACTAAAACAATTATATTGTTAAGACATGTAAAACACACAACTTAGTTTGTAAGTTGTACAATTTTAAACTAAACTTTGGACAAATTACTGTGTAAATTAGTATGGGCGTAAACTTCTCAAAGTAATAGCAGACAATTTAATCCGAATGTATTTATGAAAAAGAAAATACGTTGGTATATGATATATCTTTTATATTTATATATACATTTTTACTTTTAAGCATAGTACTTCGATAAATAATGCTTCTAAATTTTCAGTGGAACTTTTTTGGATATCAAATCTTTTATCATATGAATTTTATATAATTCTTACGAAAATGTTATGCTTATAAAATATGTTATTATATAATATATTTAATTTTTGTGGGTTAATCGATAGTAGTGTTAACTGATATATTTGCCCACACACCAGTTGATGTTGGTTCCTTAAACCAATTATTATTTTTTAATGTGTATAATTTAGTTATTTTCCATAAAACTGTATCGTATGTTATATAGTCTTGTGCACAAATTATTACGAGAATCTGCACAATACTCTGATAACTGGTCTATTTCATAATCCAATATATTCCTTATTTTTTCTTCCCTCCTTTATTCGAATGTATCTAGGTTCCAAGTGGAGTAAACTATTGTTAAGAAAGAAAAAATATATATTACATAAATAATTATACTGTTATGTTATTAAATTTTGATGGAATTTTTTTCGTGGATATAATCACATGATATTCATAAATGGTATACGTACATAACTTATATAAAATAAATAAAGAAAATAATGTTACTGACACTGTGAGAAATGTAGTTGTCATAATAGTAGAATCTGAAGAAGGTCCTGATGTGTCAGAAGCATTCATCATAGATGCTTTTAATCCTTCATCAGCCTTTTTAGGTTCCATTTTTTTAGCTTCAATATAGGCACTTATCGCATTTTCTAATTTATCTAATTCCAATTTACGTTCTTTCTTGCACTTATTATATATTTTACATAAGAAACCTGATGAGTTTTCATCAGAACATCGATCTCTAATTTTTTTATATATGTGGTAATTTTCAGTAATATAAGAATCTTTAATAAAGTTCCGAATAACATTTAACTCTTGTCCACCATGATCAATAGTAACACTTATCCAAGAATTCAAATACACATATATTATTTCCATCAAATAAAAGCCATCACTATTATCCACTATATCCATTACATCGTAATAAGCGTTCAAAATACCATCCCTATCACAATTCCAATGTTCATCCTCATTGTCAAAAAGTCATATTCCAGTCGTCCAAGATATGAGAAATAGAAGAATAACCATATGTATAACTTATTATTTGATCATTAAACCAGAATTTCAAATACCTACATCCATTCTTATTATCTAACGTAGTTTTAATATTAGATATTTCTTGAAAATTTCTTCGAAGTTTTGCACATAACTTAATTGAGCTAGATGTTTTACCAACAAGTATATATGACATATACCTTCTACAATATTCTTCATATTCTACTTTATCATATTCCTCATTGAATTTATCATAGAATTTATATAAGTACAAATTCTCCAAAAAATCATACTAAAGATAAAAATATAAAATAGTATGTATATGTATATATTTCAATGAATAAATTTACAAAAGGTTTTTTCATTTTATTCCAGTGGCAATTATTTATTTAAACAATATGTCATACGTAACTAATTCAATAAAAATTAACTATTTACGTCATGTGTCAATTTCACAAATTTATTTTTCAAATCCATTTCAAGGAACTATTATCCGTCCATTGACCATATTTGTCCATCCATTGTTTTTACACGTGAAAAAAGAATCGTCCTTAAAATATTGATATTTTATTCTCTATATTTCAATAATTATACAAAAAAATATTTATTTATAAAATTTGCTATCAATTCATAGAATCAGATTAAATTGTAGTTACTCTGTTAATGTCACACAAAATGAAGCTTTATAATTAAAATAAAAATAAAATGTGAATAAAAAATTTTGTATAATTCATTAGACTTCATATTATACTGTAAAATTACACATTATAAGTTCCCATCCAAAAATGTATTACATTAATGCGTTAAATATAAGACCAAACGAACTGGAATATTTGTTCGCATAAAAGGTAATATTCCTTTTAATAGTTTATTGCACATGCATTTTTTATTTCCACAATAATATCTATTTTTTTCACTGTTATCGCTTATGAAAACAGCAAAGGTTCTTAATAAAACATAATTATTTTGCCCTTAGAACAAAATATATACAGTTTTGGTTGTCTTTTTTTTCTAGTTCATGGTTATAAAATTTTTTTCTTCACAATTTTTAACTAAATTAAAAGAAAAAAACGATTTTAAATGATCATATTATTAAGAAATATATATTAAAAATATTAAATAAATATTTTTTTTAGATTGAGCAATGGTTATTTATTAAAACCTATTTTTCTGATCAAAAGTTCTTTAATTCATAGTTGCACCATAAACATAAAAAAATACTCCCTTTTTTTCTGACTATGTTAACCTACATAAAATATATTTTCCCATATATATATAAAAATTAATCTAATATAACATATATTAATTTTACTCTACATATGGTTAAATACGCAAAAGTAAAAAATGTGATTTTTACAAATTATATATATTTTTAAATAAATTCAGATTTATTCATTTAAGTACTATAATTCGTTCATGTTGAAACCTTAATAAACCAAGATGTAACAAAAACGTAGCTCCAATTTTGAATCCTTAAACTGCGTGTGACACACAAAAAATGCATACGTAATGACAAAAAGATTTATAACACATATTTTTTGCTGATACTGATCCAATTATAAAAATTTTATATTTCTAAATTTTATAATTACGCGTTTTTCCTTAACGCTTGACTTATATCTTTCCTTTTTTTATAACAACCTTTAGCACATGTGTTAAAATTACATTTCAATAGGTGCAAAAAGAATTATTGGAAATTACTGTCATTGTTTATTACAATCCAGTGTAATAGAACACATTTTTTCACATATTTCATATTTAACAGTGTAACATATTATGACGAATGTATCTTTCGCTCAGGCGTCATGTCTAAGAAGAAATAATTTATTAACTTTTTTTTGGAAAACTTTAAGTTGGATTGCACTTGCTAAATATCAAGGATGCAAAACGTATATGCATGTGTAATGTATATTTACTTAAAAAGGGGGAAATCATAATGCTAATTTTTTTTATTTATTTTTTTAAACTTTAGATAAAATGTAACTCTTCTTTTATCGTTTCGTTGCGCATATATTATGTAATGAAATCATAAAAGTGAATAAAATGGATGGCTTTGTAAAACAACTTTCTATTCTTCCTTTTTTCTTTCCATTTCGTTGTGTGTTCTTTCATTTAGTGCCGCTACTTTTTACATCGTGAAACATAAAAACAAAATACCACGTACGATCATTTAAAATTATCAAAACATATGTGCAAACTATTATCATTTATATTGGGCGTTAAACTAGTTCATCCATAATATGCATTTGTATGAAGTGGTAGTAAGTGTCCGAAATGTTCACGCTGTAGCTCCTAAGCTACTATAATATAACAGTCAAAGTGGAATTTTAAAATAACAAGTAGCAAAAATTGTTCGACGCATATGTGCAGTTCAAGGAACAAATAAAAGTATATATCGTGTTCTTGAAACTTGTATGCACTTTTTTACCCCTCTTATCGTGGCAACTTACTAACCTTTTCTCACGCAAAAAAGGTGCACACACTTATTCCACATTATATAAAATTATTTACCAAAACTTTAAACCATTTAGTTCTTATTGATCGCCTTATGCCATATTGTAATTGCGCGTCGATGTGTTCCTTACTAAAACGTAGCTGCGTAGAAAAATATCATTCCGCAGTGTTTTCTCGTTCAGGATTTTGCAGGTAGTAATATCCTATGTAGTTTTTCTTGATGCCCGAAATTGCCTCATCATTTTCGGTGTCATGTAATGGTAGTTGGTCGTTGTCCTCGTCTTCGCCATCGTCTTCATTTTTATCCACAATTTCTTCTTCATTTTCGTCTTCATCTTTCTCTTTTTCCGTGCCACTTTGAATGCTCCTCTTACTTCTCTTTTCACGGGTCATCCTTGTTCCAAATGGGTTAAGCTGAAATTTCAAAAAAGGATTAAAAAAATGTAAATTCTTCATGTTGGTATGACACTTTTCGTAATGGTCATCACTAAAGTGACACACTACACACTGTTCATCTTTTCACATGAAAAATTTATTAACCTTATATAAAGTGAGCAACAAGAGAGATAATCCCAACACTTTGCAAAATTCTACTGCAACATTGGGAAGGGTTACGGAAGATTCAAAGTTTTCATGGTCAATAATTGTAGATACGGGTGACACACCATGATGTGTCATTTGGTCGAATGCTACTTCCTTTGGCAATGCGCCCATTGAGGGTACTTTTTTCAATGGTACTTTCTTTGGTACCGGGTTAGGTACCCCCTTAAAGTGACCTTCTGCTTTGGTAATTTTCTGTTGAACTTTCTTCCCTGATGACTTAAGCCCCATGATGAAGTTTAAGTCTGGCAATTCCTGTTCGCACGATAATGCAGAAGATTTTATTTTGTTATACTTATTTTTAAAACGATTCAATTTACCAGAGTACTTACTAGTAGCCACGCGCAACGATTCCTTCGTAATATTGTCATATAAATTTACACTTTCGATAATGTAACTGCAGTAAGAATCTCTACCGCTCAGATTACCCCTACTAATTTGATCAAAAATGCTATCAAAACTTACACTATAATCATATAGCTGTTTTAATTTTTGAAAAGCGTCTCTATTACACCTTGACAAATTAATGTACACACATTTAGGACCATCAATTTTTCTGAAAATTTTATCAAAGGTATTGTCAACCAGACGATTTTCCACAGATTTGGGAATATTTTTTGTTATATGATCATTTAACCAAAAGTTAAAGTAATCACAACAGTTGGAAGGACTGGAGCCAATTACCTCCCCTATTTCGTAAAATGTTTTTGTTGCATTGCTAACTTTTTTGCAAATCTTAGAAAGATTTGATTCTCTTTGGTAATTACTTCCCAACAAATCGGAACATTCTTCGTACTCTGGACCATCATCACGGACATGGTCTAATTGTACATAGAATTTGTATAACGGGAATTCTTTCAAAAAGGGGTACTAAAAATAAAATACATGCATGGAAAAATTCATATTTTGAAAAAAAAATTATTTTTTTTTGCACTTTGCGAAAATTACAGTGTTAAAGCAAGGCGAAGCCCAAAAATGACGCTAACGAAAATGCACCCTTTCTGCTAATAAAATATGGTGATGGCTGTCCATTTTATTGGGGTACTTTTTTAAACGAGTTAAACAGTTAAATTGAATTGAACGTATTCATCTGTATAAACATTCATACATGCGCGAGAAAGCAATGCACTAGTCAAATGCGCAGTCTGCACATATATTTTTTAATTTAAATTTTTTGCAAATACTTTTCAGTGAGAATTGTTCCTGAGATAACCCTGCACAGCAAGGATGTAACACAAGTACTAAATCCCGTGCAAATACTTTTAATTACATAACAAATTAAACAATACAAAAAATGTGCCCCATATGGTGCAAGACCTATTGTACTGCGCAATTATATATATATTTTTTTTTTTTAAAGTTCATTCACACGCAATCTATATTTGTTTCCTAACAAATTAATTCTTGGAAAAGTTAATGTGTTACGTGAATAAATATTATGTATAACACACGTTGAACCATTTATACATAATTTAAATTGTTTACAAATTTTTTTTTACCGATAAGTACTGAGGATTATAAAGATGTCACAATTTTTTTTTAATAATTTATTCATTCTTCGTTATAAATACTGTTCTATTTCAGACATTGCACACTGCTTTGTAACACTTTTATGTGTTACATCTTTTGTCTGAATGTGTAGCAACACAAACGAAATTTTTAAACAGGTGCAGGAAAAATGACATGAATGCATAAATGTCACCCACCCAAAGTGAACCATTTTAATTTAATAATTAATAACGATAATAATGACAAAAAAGAGAAAAATTTAACAATAATTGCGTCATTTGAAATTTTGTATAGTATTAAAACTTTTCGGATTTTATAACCCACAACTAGCTAAAGATTATTTTTTTCTTTTTTTGTACGGCACACCGCTTACCCGGAAGTGTATACATTGTATATTTTTAATTCTGTTAATCAGACACACATGCACACCAATTAAAAAATTGGTTACCTCTATGAAAAAGAAATTTTAAATGATCATAATTTGAACATCTTTGAAAGGGAAAAAAAAAAAAGGAATGGTGGGAACGTTTGTTCATCCCTAATTGGTAAAAATATAGTTTCACATAAAAATTAAAAACAATTATTACAATGCTTCTAAAAAGATTCAAATTGTTAAAAAATGTTTTTAACGCGTTTTTTCCAAGTGTACTATGATAATGAAAGGAAAATTCCCCCTTCTGCACAATTTAAATGTTACCTCTTTTTTTTTTTGGTGTTTCCCCTGATGCACTTCCATACGTTTAGTTAACATTTGTGCGGATAAAACTGCTCAGATTGTCTGGACACCTATTTGTCACAAAGGATGAGCTTCCCTCGTCAGTAAAGTGGTATCCCTAATGAGGGAACCACTTGTGGAATTCCCTTTCCCAAAACCAAACACAACACAATGCAACATTAATTTATTCATAAAAGAAGAATGAAATTTTGTCTTCTTTTTCTGAACGTTTCTGTTCTTTCATAACGTGGTCAACCTTCCATGTGCTGATTGTTCTTTTACATAAGAGGTGATTCGCATGTTTGTACACAATTCGAAAGGAGGCATTTGTTCTGATGAAACGCTTCACTAACCGCTGGCCAATAATCTATTTAGATGTGCACAGATATATACGGTGTCATCAATATTGGGGTGTGCATACACTGAATGTCATAAAATAAACCTCCTGTGCACTCAAGAATGTGCCCCAGAACGAACAACAATAATTTGCTATATATAAGGAAGGAAAGAAATTATGTTCCTCTTTCGAAGCAATCATAAATGGATTGTTTTTAAGTATAATTGCTTTTTTTTAACAAATCGTCCTCTTGTGAACCATTTTGGTAGATCTATTTTTTCTTCAAAATAATATTTATTTAAAAAACTTTTTAGCTCAGAAATGCACATTACTAATGCTATTAATGTTAAACTGATGTGCTAATACATTAATGTACAAAAAAGAACAAAAAAAACAAAAAAAACATAATTAAAAAATTGATTCATTCGTGATAGGCAACGAATTGCCTACTAAGTAGCTAACAAAAAAAGTGTATACTCACAACACTAATGAAAACACAAATAATATGACACAGCTCGGAAATTAAAAAAAAATACAGTTCGCATATTTTGTCTGTCTTTACAAATCATCTTAAAAATTTGCATTTAAAACCAAAAGCAGTATTTTTAAAAATGTCCAAACGGTTAAGTCGCTGCACGCTTCACTTCGCAGTATTGTGTTCAATATAACTGAAAGGGTTTGGCTCCTCATACTGTTCCTTGTCTAACAAAGAAATGAAAAAGTAATAAACAAATATATGAAATAGTAGAAAAAATAAAAAAATGGGCAAACTAATAACAAGGGGTGCAACACATCTTTATGTAATTTATTTAAACACAAAAGATTTTTTTTTTCTTTTAAACTATTTTTACATATAAGGGGTAATTTATAGGCATTATCACCGCCTTCTGCAAACTCGTTGAACGCAGCTTCTTCAGACCTGTGAAAATGAGTAAATGCAAATTTTTTATTTATTAAAATCATCAGGTACTTTCCTTCTAAACATTTTGTTCTAAATATTTTAAAACAAGATGTAGGACTTTTTTTTTTCCCCCTTTTTATGCTTACATATCTCCTGACTTGTTTGCCGCCACGGCGAAGGCGACAAGCACAATTAATAATCCCCCCGCAGCAGAGTACAGAATTCCTATAAATAAAAAAAAAATTGATAAAAATGTTGGTAGTATAAACAAAATAAAAGGGCATAAAAAATGTACATTCTTTTGTCTTTCTTTTTCGTCCTGCATATGCAAATGCTTACTTGTTGGGAATCCCTGCTTCGTACTGTTCTGTAAAGAATCGTAATACTCTTTCTCAACACAGATGTTGTACTCCCTCGAGTTATGGTCAAAAAATCTTAAACAGTATCCTATAATTGAGCAGCATAGTTTTTTTTCGTCATCGTTAGAATTATCTTCCCATAAATTCAAATCTTTGGCATTCTCACAACTTTCAGGAAAATTATAATTATTACACACACTGTTTTTCCATAAACTGTGTGGGTCCTCATTCCTTTTGTTGTCACTTCTAGCTGCACTATCTTGCATATTAAGATTTTGGTACTGCGCATTACTATTCGCATCGTCATTGTGCTGGTCTTTATTTTCGCCTTCTTCGCCATTCGATTTTTCCGCACCACTCGATTGTGCATTTTGACTTCTTACCGAATTTGATCTTCCGCTAAGCTCATTTGTCTTGGAAAAGTTATGCA
Organism: Plasmodium cynomolgi strain B; assembly: GCF_000321355.1. Lineage (NCBI taxonomy): Eukaryota > Apicomplexa > Aconoidasida > Haemosporida > Plasmodiidae > Plasmodium > Plasmodium cynomolgi. Next base: position 11,348 of record NW_004192646.1, read on the forward strand.
ATTGGAGATCTCTCTCCTCCTCTGCATTTCCTTGTTTTGAGGCAGAATTTTGCTCCTTCGATGATTTACCCCTTGCATCTTTTTTTCTGAACCTCTGATCTGAGCAGGGAGTGACGATCCTTCGTTTTGTGCTACATCGGATTTTGCATCTTCCACTTCGGTGGAATCCATGCCTTCACTACCTCTAGTAACTTTATTTTTACCATCTCTGACACTATCACCCTCATTAGTAGGGTTAATTGAGTTACGGTTAAGAGTACCTCTTCCTTTATTCTCCCCATTCTCATCAACCTCAGGTGCATCTGGAACACGTCCAGCGCCATCCCCTCCTGCACTTGGCGAATCCGCATTTGGAACCAGATCACTTCCGCCACTACTTCCGCCACTACTTCCGCCACTACTTCCGCCACTACTTCCGTCACTACTTCTGTCACTACTTCTACCACCACTTCTATCACTTCGACTGTCCCCTATTGCTCCTCCACCTTGATCACGTTCATCTGTGTGACTGCCTTGATCGATGCTCACATCTCTTGGAATCGCAGAGGGGCTAGTTACACGCTCATCAGTATCCGTTATACTTCTCCCCCCAAGTGTACTCCGCAAAGAAGCGTCATCCATTTGACCATTGACAGCTCCTCTACTTCTTTCATCGCTTCCTCCTTCATGCGATCTTATTTCGTGCGATGTTGGATCTCCCCGTTTTACATCTTTCGTATTTTCCACCGTAATTTTTACATCCTTGTACACTTCACAATTGCACAATTTTGTATACTCATCATCTTTAAGATTTAGAATTTTTTCAAAATCCCTCAAATTGCACTCTTTGCATAATTCATTGAGAAACTTCATAGCGGTTTCGTTACTTCCCTTTTTAACGTACTTTTCATCATCCTTAACCATATCATACTTTTTCGAAATAGTATCCCATTGCTCCTTCTTTAGTATGATCCATGATTCATAACCTGTGCATGTTCTTTTACATTCATGTTCGTTATTGCATCTATTTTCGTTAAGAAGTCCATTTCTTTCTTTACATATTCCTTCTAAATTTTGTAATTTTTTGGGTCTTTGTTCATCATATTCTTTTCCCCACTCTTGAACCCATCGTTGGAATTGAGGAATTTCTTCTAAAGTGGCATCTTTCGTGCATTCCTTAATGTCTTCATTACCTTCTTTACCTTTAACTGATGACAAAAGATTATTCCAGAATTCTTCCTTGTTAGCATTCCACCATTCTGCCCGATCACTCTTTGCCTTTTCATCATTTCCAAAAACTTGTTTCAATTTTTCTTCTACCTCTTTAGAATTTCCATACTCCACTATATCTGTTCCCTTAATCAGATCTCCAAAATCAGCATAATCTCTATTTAGGTCATTACAAAATTCTTCACTATTAAAGCTATTATGCTTCTTCCATTTATTGAATAATAATTGCGATTCAGTGTTTAGTGAAAGAAGGAGTTGCTCTTTCATGTCATTCTTTTCGTTTCCACTTTTCGCATTCACAAGGTTGTTAATGCACATTTGTACTCTTCTATCTGGGATGCAGATATCATGTTCGTGTACTCCATTTAAATTGCAGTGCCATTCCCCGCGTTCCATCTTGGACTTACAGCCACTGATTAGAGAAGTATTCGAGAAAACGTATTTTTCGACATTATTCGTAGGAGTTTTACCATTATTCACTGACGAAGTTGAGGCACCTGCACCCTCTGCGTGATCTCTGCTTTCATTGCCTCTCGTTGGGTCTTCAACAAGTGGCTCAAAATCTCTGTCATTTTTTCTTCTATAAAGCTTTCCCCCACATTCAGTGCTTTTTCCACGTTTTCATCTAATCCTTTTTTATGATTCATTTTAGCCTTTTCCATTTCAATAAAAGATTGGTCTTCCCTAATTTCAGTGTTTTCCACCCCTTGTGATTGTTTCTTCACCGGTGTGTAACCAATTGCATCTACTGTTCTTTTTATTTTTAAAAATTCACCATTTTGCTGAAAAAATGAGGAAAATTTACGCGCTCCCTTGCTATTTACTCCTAATCTTTTTTTTGATATATCTGAAGATGCTTCCGCTTGGCCATTTTCTACTGGTGAAAGAGCGCCTGCGTCTTTACTTGCTACACAAATTGAGAAAAACAAGTACAAGAAAAAAACAAAGAATAGTCGCTTTCATTGTAGTGGGTCAATAACGTACTCGCATGGTTAAGGCAAAATTTGGCACACCGCAACTTGTCATTAATATATATTTGCGTATATATATACACACTATATATGAAGAAAGAAAAATCTATACTTGAATGATAATTGTTTGTACAACCAAGCAAACATAAATCATGCCAACCAGTAAGTCAAAGAAAACTTTTAAACTATATTTTTTCAAATAAGTTGTTCCCAACCTTTCAAATTATTTTTTCTATTTACAAATTTGTTTTTCTGTACAACCTTCTTATGCACATATGTGTAAACATAGATTGCACATATATATATAAGGAAAAATAAAATATATAAACAATTATACATTTAAAGTTTTTTTTTTTTCCCCCTTTTTTTGCGTTTTTTTTTTTTTCTTTTCTGTGGGTTCTTTTTCTTTATACTCAATTAAGGCAACATATTTAAAACCCCCCGAATTACAAAAAATAAATGGGTTCGCTGAATATACAAATGGTATATTAGAACAAATTTTTCTACACCCTGTGTGC
>NW_004192647.1:0-11643 GCF_000321355.1 Plasmodium cynomolgi strain B
GAACATTAATGCGTGAAAATGTTTAATTTAATCACAAAGAATTGCTACAAATAATTTGCGAGTTAAGAAAGTATAAGCTTGCTCTTCACCCAAGCCAATGTAGTGATTCTGCGTGTAACCTTTCCTCAGGGAAAAACAAAACTGTGAATTTTCCCCCTAAAATATAAATTTATCAAAGCGTGGTTCATTTGGCAATATCCAAACTAAAGAGAGTGACAGGGTTATGTAATTTTATTCCTTTCTTCGCGCTCTTAAAACATGAATTTTTTCATACATTCGTGTTTTACCCCCATTCTACGGGCACTTTGTAATTTTCTTAAAAACCCTTCACGGTGAAGCGTGCTGATAACAGTTCCGCCATCTGAACATGGCTACATTTATGCAAGATTTCCATAGAATTGCGGATCTGTACTGAAGCAAAAAAATTTATATTGTACAATGGTTAATTTATGTCACAAATGATGGTGTCTGTTGAAAGGTTTTAATCAAGTTAATGAGAAAAAATTAAAGAAAAAAGGCAAAAAGGGAAAACTTAATTCGTAAAAGGCTAAAACAAACACGTGCACATGTGCAGCCACGCTCAGGTACGCACATACGTATGTGCTAATGTGTTTAACAATTTTATGCACACATTTATAATCCGTGTGATTTTAAAATAAAGAAGGTTATGCCACTTATGCACGTATACGGTGGCACCAAATGCGTCCTCATCGGTACCCCAATCCTTTGAGTGATCCGTGGGGGGCAATTTAATTTTCCACTCTTCGCGGCACACGGGATTTATTATTACTCTGTTCATACAGATGTTATTTCAAGGGGGCACATAATTTGTTCATTCGTTTGATGATCCACCCAATGGCTTATCACACTGGTTCTGTTTTGTTCCATAGACCCGTAATATATCTCTCAGCGCATGCTCCATTGCGCTCGCATAGTAACAAATAGAATGTTCCCCCCATAGCCACCTTTTTTTGTCAGTAATTTCATGTGTGTTGCATTTATTTATTGTCATTATATTCTTCAATCTACCGATGCGACGCGTTAAATATGTATCCAACCTCTGACGTCCTCTTATACATCCTCCCAACTTTCTAAATAAATCCAAAAACTTTTCAAGTTCAAAGAGGTAGTAATAATGCGATACTCAACCCTGATATGCCATCTGAAATGTCCTACTTATTGCATTCTTCAGATAATATAAAGATTTGCAATCAATAACGAGTGTAATAATTGCACTGAAGTGATTGTACTATGTTCTATAAAGTATTCCTATGCGGCTTATGCGTTCATACAATACTACAGTTCAATTCTGAAGGAGAAAAGCTCATGCCGAATCTCGCAGAAGGTCATCACTAGGTCATTTATGACATTGCATAGTATATTATTCCTCCTTATAAGCGAGTGACAAGCGGCATAAATCTGTGAGCTTCGTATATATCCTTTTCCCTTATTCCAGGCATAATTCCTGAACAGGTTAAAGGTTCTCAAAATAAACACTCTTTCTCTGTAAAGCGCACCAGTTAAAAGAAAATAACGAAAATATTCACAAATTGACTAATGAAACAATGATATAATGACATGGTGAAACAGTGAAAGAGCGAGCCCAACATGATCGCCAAAATAAATCATCTCACTGTGTGCAAGCATTACGTAACTACGGACCTCATGAACGTTTTGCAAGCTCTTTAAACGACCCTTTTCTTTCTACAGGTTAGGCAAAATTGCTATTCCAAAATTGGCGCAGAAATATTAGAAGCAATTTGTATTAATATATGCGTATGTATATACATTCACATTTGCATGCAACTTATCTTTGTCTTCATGCGGATGAAATAGCCACTCAGTGCTTCCTTAAAACGTAAATACAGCATCCACGTTAGTACATCTTTTAATCTACTAACAACATTATTCACACAAAGCTATCATATGAATGCTGAAATTAATTTATGTTCCTATTCAATTATATTACCCTGTAATTTAAGTATTATTTACATGTTTTAGCATGCACAAATGTGTATATCATAAAATTGGCACCTTCGCATAATTAATAAAATGATATATACACGTTTTGTTAATAACAAAAACAAATAACCATGTCAATAAATTAGCATAATGTCCACGAAAAAATATAAATTCTTTTTTACAACAAACGTAATGCTTTAAATATTATGTGTTACTACGTAAAAACAAAAACAAATGGAGATGCTTAATATATGTGCATAATGCGTAGTGCAATATACACATATTATAAGCTTAAAAGATATTTTGTCTTATGTGTAGCTTCGATAAACATACCCTTTCACGTGGAGTTCATCAACTACATCCAGCGCAGAATGATTTTCCAGTATGTTTCCCCCTAATTTGTTTACTACACTATAATTAGATATACTTTACATCATTAAGTTAAAGCTGTTCACCCATATATTTTCTGTTAAAACACGTCCTTTATGCCCCACAAGAACATACCCATTTTTATGACACATGTTACACTTTTTGGACAATATAAAATTTATTTTGTATTTAAAAAATACGTAACTTCGTTAATAACCATATTATTTACAAAATTGACTCATTTTTAATATTCTTGTCGTCTGTAAAATGCAATTCTCCATTACCACGCGTACTGCACATAATATCTTCTTATTTCTTTGAAATGGTGTAAACTTTTGCACCATATCGCTGCACTTCAACATTTTTGTTCTTCTCGCCATCCTCAATCAAAATTTCTCACGTAGCTCGTCTGGCATTCCTGCCCAAGTGGATGCTCCGAACTCATTCACGTTACATGCTTAACTAGTAGTAAGAATAACGCCTAGGCTGATAGGACAAATGAACGTCGCTCATTTGCGAATCTGCTACTGAATGTTCAGATCCATATCTTGAAAAATCTTCTTCATATGCTTAGTAGTAATTATTCTCGCGTTCTCTTTTCGTCTTATCCCTTTTATTTGATTTCGACCCTATCGGAGTTGACTAAAGCACAAATAAAAAGAAGTACATAATATGTTTACTTCATAATTACGCATTTAAAGAAATAAAAATTGTAAATATTACAACCAAATATTCACATTTTAAGATAAAATTTGTAATTACTTTGAAGAAATAGAAGAGGAAGATAAGCACCCCAATTGCGGAAGCACCAGTAAGTGAGTGACGAAAATAATCTGATTTCAATACTTTACTAATTTTTTGAAAAATATTAGAGGAACCCAATACTTCCCCAGTTAATGCGGTATGCACAATTCCATGATCTGCAAATAAACCACCGTTATTCCCATTAGGCAATTGACCTACAGTGCTTGCCATTACCCCAGATTTAGTTATTGCTTCTCTCCCAGCTTGGTGCTGTGGACCTGTTAAGCCTACATGGTTTGACGGCTCTGATCCTGATCCTGGTAAGCTTACAGCTTTTTCTGAACTTGCTTCCCTTCCTGTGCCCGGAGAAATTGGGAAACCTTTTGAATCATCACCGCCTAATGAATCTTTTTCTGCTGATTTCCCACTATCCTTGGCTGAATCTGCAGCTTTTCTAGAACCTTGAGCATCCGCACCTCTTCCATTTCCAGGTGATGTAGTAGAGAATAAACCACCCAAACGAAAAAGTGATAAAATCGGTGAAACCACCGAACCACCACCACTTCCAGGCACTTTAGCTGCACATTGTTTGGCCGTAGATAATAAACTCTCTGGATTTAAATTCTTATCACAATTAAAATATTTAGGAATAGGCAGGGGCAACCATGAACTATTCGTGCAGTACTGTTTCTCAATAATTTTATAAAATGAATTAAAAAGATTGAGATATGTAGAATATTTTTTGCACTTATCCTTGTCTGGAGAAACAGTTACATCTCTCTTAATCTCATTATGCTTATTGAAATAAATATAAGAAATTTTCCTATTTGTCCAATCATCTAAAGTAGTATTATAATCATAAAGTGTAACATAACACTTATGTCCAGAAATTTCCCTATTAGCAAAAGAAATCTCATCAGTAAGTTCTTTAATAAAAGGTATAGTTCTAATTTTGTCTTGGTGTTTTTCATGAATTTTCCCTATTTCACCATATAACCAATATGGAAAATAATTGCAAAGTTGAACATTTTCTGTTCCCTCCTTTTTGGCTATTTCATTTAAAAAATGTACGGCTTTGTTGCAAAGATCTTTGGAACCTGGCTTTTTCCCATCTAATTTTCCACAATGATTGCTAGGTTCAGATATTTCGGGGTTCTCTATGAAGAATGCTTCATGCACTTTATTAAGACCTAAAGCAGTTGCCTCTTTTTCCTGAAAATAATCATAAGAAAGGTCTTACGTAGGTACTGAAATTAAGGTCCTAATAATGTAAATTGACCTTTTCTTTCAAGAGAAACGAATTACTTGTATAGTAAAGTATATATAATAAAGTAAATAAATAGTTGCATATATATGAATATACCAATGTATCCGCAGATACTACTACAGGCGCTGACTTAGCCACCATTTTCCCTTAGCATTTTATGATTCAGAAATTATAAGTAGTTTCAAACTATAAGTTTGGTGAATAAAAGGTCTAAATATGTTATACTCTATAGATGCAGATATGAAATTCTTTATGTTTTCCCTTGGAACATAAAAAGGTTTTTATTTGTAGGCACAGTAATAATATATTAGATTATATTATATCACTATTATACTATTTGCATAAAACAGTCCTTCATTTTTAGTTATCCCAAAAAGTGAAGAGAAATACAACAACGTAAAACCCAAAAAAAAAAAAAAATGTATAAAATATGCAAAATAATATTTTTATAAAATAAAAAATTATTATATGCATTATATAATTATGCCAATGATAAATAAAAGAAGATGTTTTTAATTCGTGTATTGGAAATATCATTAATTTAATAATTCATACGACGTGTTAGTTATTCCATAAAAATAACAACAATAGCCTATTAATAAAAAAATTTTTTACGGAAAATAATACCGTTATGATATTGAAAAAATTATTTTTGCGCTTTATTTTTGGCTATTTCGTTTCGTAAACGTTATAACATCAAAACGCAAGTCTCCCCATTTTTCATCTCTATCTCAAAATTATACTAAAATTTTAAGTCACTGAAAATAAAACTTAGTCTCAATATTATATGACACAAAAATTTTATTTCACTATATAGAAAGTAAAAGTTTGAGGCAATTTATAGAATATATATGAAACAGAAAATAAATACGTAGCAAGGAAAATATAAAAACATGATCTTTATTAATTATTAAGTACATATTTAAATGGTGTATCATTTCCATGGTATTATCACTAATTTACTGCAAACCATGACTTATTTATTATCATTCATTGATGTATCGTTGTCTATGATGATAAACATGCCAGCATGTTAATTAGACTTACATAGTCCAATAGGCATTGAAATAATAAAATGATAGGCAATAGTAGAACTAATCGTGCCATTATTGACTATTTTTATAAAAGCTTTATTATTATTGAAAGAGAGAATTGTAAAACTCTATATATGCTGCTATTAATAATATGTAAGTATATTATACAAAGAGACACATATATGTGATATTTAATCTACGCATCCTTTTAATACTTGTTCGTTATTTTCTATTTGATATTATGGCGCTATTTATGTGAAACATTTTAAGGTTTTTTTTTTCTTATATGGCGCATTTTCAAAATTATAGTGGAAAATACCTTTTTTAAATATTTACATTTTTTTATAACATTTTACATGGTCCCATTTCTGCTCATTTAAAGATGTTTAGTTATGAGATTCCATTTTTTTCCTTCGTTATTTTAAATTTTACATCGTTCTTTATATAAATATAAAATTTTAACAAAATATATTTTTTTCCCCTTAAACGCAAGCACGAAACTAATTTTCTTTTTAACTTTTTACGTAAACTTATTTCAAAATTTGCTTTTGTATTAGCGTGAAACTTGTAGGTATGCAAAATCTTTCTTGTGCAACTAATTTCTTCACAAAATAGACAGACATAGTTAGCTATATATAGCAAAACACTTTTGAGAAAGCAAAATAATGAAACGAGTAAGTGTTTAATCTGTACAATTTTGGAAAATTTTAGTGTTAATTCTCATAAATTTTTCATTTCTGTAAAATAAACTTATTCTAAAAAAGGTGCAGTACATTATTAGTTTTCTTTAATTTAAACGCAAAAAAAAATTTTGATTATTGACATTTTTGACCATTTTATGCTACTTTAACTAATGTCTTATAAATATTGTTTGTCTCTAAAATGCGATTAGCATGTGTTTATTTCAATTAAATTATTTTTCTGTATACAATTATGATAAATGTCGAAATGGACGTTTATTAAACTAAACAAAAAAAGTCCTAAAAGGTTTAATAAAGTTTTATAATAATATTTTAAAATTGATAATTTCACAAATTGCTTCGTGGGGAAAACATTACCATGCAATAAAATTGATTTAATTATAAATGTTTTTTCTTGTAGTCTGAACGCATTTGTTTCTGCCACATATGGATAATATTTAATTTTTATTATTATTACTATTCTTTTTATTATTGATTATTTAATGCCTATCTTTTCATATTTTCCATTTTCGTTAATAGCGGAGCCCCCAGTTCTCCTATTTAATAATGAAAATATCAGAGATTAATAATTTAAATCAATAATTGGCAGCATGAAAATAAAATGCGTTATTTTTATGGGAATCTTCATTCTGATTAGACGACGATTAAACGGAAAAACGAACGAATCGATATTAAGCACAAATTAAATTCGTAAAATTATAAATTATTTGTTTTTTATTTGAAACATTATTGCAGTTACACATCATGCACATTAACTATCATTTTGCTTCAATTAATATTGCCAAATAGAATATTGCTACACATTGCACTTGTATTTTTAAATATCAAAATGTATTATCCTTAGTTTAAAACATTTATTCCGCGTATTACGAATAAAGCTTACTATTTTTGTATAACAAATAATATTAACCAAAGTAGTAAAATGACACGTTTGTGCTAAGAACAAAGGGGGGAAATACATAATTACAGAATTAATTTATAAAATATGCTTTATTCTTTATATAGTGTAAATATATAAAAAATAATTGATTATATTTGATTTATTATTTGTAACGATAAATACATTTAACGTTATTGTATAGTATTTTATCATCATATAATTTTCTTTTCTATAAATATATTTTCTTTTTAACATAAAAATTTTACAATTTACAATACATTACTTACCCTTGTAAATTATCTAAGGATAAACTGATCAACCGTGAGGTATATCATTATATATATTAAATTAACACAATTACAAGCGCAAAATATAACATATAGAAAATTACGTTAATAAGTATTAACAAAGATTTAATATTATACAGTATTTTAAAGGTATAACCAGATAAACCATTAACTGTTTCGTAATACGTGTATACGATTGAATTAAAAAGACATTTGCATTTCATTCTAACATTGCAGTAAATAAAATATGATATTATATTATATATTAACCGATTTTTATATATTATTTAATTGTCTTTCTTCAAAACACAATGGCAAGCAATAGTTCAGACCAAAGGGTAAATTTCTTTTTTCATGGAGAATATATATGATTATTTATTTAAATGATTTATAAGCGTTAGACAAAGATAAAATTAATATCATACTGCTATGTTTTTGTCTTTATATGCATTTTAATCGATCTTCCTTAACTTCAGTATTTCACACACCAAGAATACAGTGAGGTAAAATCATCATTTGTGTATAAACCAGGAAAAAAATTGATATTAGCCTTTTAAATGATATAATCAAAAGCATATCTAATACGCCAAAAAAGGAGTTAATGTTACATGATGCCTTTTATGAGTTAATGAATTCGGTCAATCGTCACCATAGTTCCATAGTATATTATACAGATAAATGTTGTAATTATATTAACTACTGGTTAAATAAAACAATAAGAGATTCAGATTATGGTGTAAATAAAGAGAATATAAATTTTTTTGATGATTTTAAGAAAGCTGGCCGTAACAATCGAACAGGTATATTTAATTGCATACCGAACTTAAGATATATGGGAACTGATGCATTTCAAAAAATGAAAAGCTTATATGATTTATACGATTATTTAACAGAACTCCAACAAAAGGATCATTCATTATTATGTAAAAACATTACTGATTTAGCTGAGAAGTATAATATCGTGATGCAGGAATATAAAGGGAAAGACATTAATCTATTTAATGCGTTAACAGATTTAAAAAAAGTAATCGAAACAGATAAATTAGATTCTAAAAAGAAGTGTGGAAAGGACACTTTTGATTTACTTTTGTTAAAAATGGATCCACCTCAGGGTAAAGAACAAAATGCGAAAACAACACAATCACATCCATGGAACTATGGAGAAACACTAACCCCAAACCCCTTTTCAGGTTCATCACACGGACAAGAATTAATAATAAAGGATGGGGGAGAAAGGGAACGAACATCACCAGAACCCCCAGAACGAACACCACCAGGAAAACCAGAACCATCAGAATCATCACGAACACAACCAGCATCAGACCTACGACAAGGACAATTACAAGATAAGCTACAAGAACAAGAACGACACCTGGATACATTAGAAAATGCAGATTCTTTTAAAGAAAACAAAGAGGATATTTCCCCAGAGGAAGGTAATCCATCAACATATTCAATTTTTCCCACATTTGACAGAGCAAGGATCATGGAAACGGTAAAAGGTGCCGCTTCTAACGTTTTAGAATCCGTTCAACGGGTTCCTCTTATTAGTGCATTCTGTTGTATTGGTGCATTAATTTTACTATATAAGGTATCAAAAAATTGCACTCAAACTCTCTAAATTTTACTTCTATAATTATAATACTTTTAAATAAAAATTATTACAATAAAAATATTACATTTTAAAATTCTTCAAATTTTCACTTTAATATTAGTATACCCCAGTTGGACATCTCTTTAAAAGACGTAAAAGACGCAAAAGACGTAAAAGGCGCAAGAAAAATATCTCTAATTTTTACAATCCAGGACACGGGGAGAAAATTTCAGGTTATTATCCGGAATATTCAGGTTATTATCCGGAATATTCAAGTTATTATCCAGAATATTCAGGTTATTATCCGGAATATTATAATCAAAATTTTCAAAATTATCGAATGAACATAGCTTATCATCCTGCGTGAGATACATTTCACTAATGCATTTCGTTCCACATCAGTTGATTAACAACGAAAGGAACACAAGCATAGAAAACATTATTTAACCTATAGCTATATTTAATAAAATTAAGCATAAAACATCTAAGAAAAACAGATGGCTTAAAAGAAAATGCAAATAACACATGGATCATTACCAAAGCCTTATCCGAAAGTATCATCTATAGAAAATGTGGCATTGCAAAAAATGTATCAATAAAAAAATTAAGGAGGCAAAAAAATTGAATTAGATTATCGTGCATATACTATGGTACAAATAACACAATTACAAATTTTGTATTAATTATTCAAAATAAAAGATACTGCTTAATTAATACACAGAAATAACATTTTCTAATTAAAAATTTATATACGAAAAAATTTACACTTAAAATATATAAAAATTGTAAAACACTGTTGTACTCTTGGAAATATAGTAATAATTTGGATTACTTCTACGAAAGTGAAACACTGATTATAATTAAAAAATTTTTTAATATAAAAAAAAATTTTCATATTAAAACATAATAAGACATTTGTGACGAGAATAATATGCAACAATTGAATGTTTAAAGATATGCGGAAACTATATTCTTTTATAACATTATATTGAAGACCTTAAGGCAGTAAAATAGACAATATAAAAAATGCCATATATATTCGTGGTGCTTTCTTCCGTCAGTAACTCTCTTTCTTTATTTTAAAAATATTTATTAAATTTGATTACTTTTTTTTACTTAAGTGGTGTTTTTTTGTTGCTTTTTTTGTGTATTTGTTTTTTACTCCTTTTTTTTGATAACTTATGAATTGCATCCCGTATACACTGTTGCCAATACAGTTATTTGTTAAATATTTATTGACTAGTACTACTTGTTTTAACCTCCAAATATACACAAACTAAATACATTTTTAATGTTTTTAAATCCTAATTATACTCATATTTGTTTTCACCTTTTGACAAACATGAAAATGTATTACAAATTAGGTAATATAAGTTGTAAAAGTTTTTAATCATCAACTATAAATGAGAACACAATATCATTTCGGGATATTAAGCCAAAAATTCATGGTGTGCATGTTTTTTTATACTTAGCCTTAATTACTAACGTAAGACAAAACTAATTTACATAACATTTAGCAAATCACATTTTTTTATTCGCAGCATAATAAAAAATACATTACTCAATCAATATTATCAAATGAACCGAAATTATAATTTTACATCGTAATATATTAATCACAAAGTCTGATGTTTATTCAGTATATAAAATAAAAAAACGTTTCATTAAAAAGAGCTTTATCAAATATAAGTATAAAATAAAGTTAAATAAATGTTTAATATAAAATACGACTCTTATTTTATGTTACATTTGTTCACATGCGCATCATACGTATGTTGTTTATCAGAAAAAAATATTTCAATGCTAATAGAAACGTATAAACAAATTAGCAGATCTATTATAACCATGATTAAACATCTCAACAAATAATTGATACATAAAAAAAATATTAATAATGATATAACACTAAAAAACATGTATCAAAACAACTATTCCTTTTTCAAACTATTCGTATATCATACATTTACACATTTGACATATATCACCAGGATGTGTTCTTCAAAACAGAAAATAAATTAATTTTAAATTTATTACCAGATGTGCACAAATTATTATTTGTTATTTATATAGCTGTTTAGTCCCTTTAGGTGATTATTTTCTTACTGATGAAACACAATCGTAGTTGTTTCTTGAAAATAATTATAAATAAATATATAATTCTGTACCATTTATAGCATGAAATTTTTGATTACATTACAGTATAATTTACTTTTTGAGAATGAAGAAAATGAGAAAAACTGTGCTATGATGAATATGTTACTTGGATTTCTTCAACATTTTAATCCAAATAATAGAAATTCTGAAATAATTCCTTTTACTAAATAATCCTTCAAACATTATTATAACAAAAATAAAGATGACTATAATAAAATATTTGCAGAATGTTCTGCTGGGAGAAATACCAAACAATATTGTACGTTGTATAATAACTGCAACAATAAAATAGGAGGCAATTTACTAGAAGTTGGGCATAAGCTAGATGCATCCCTCCCGGAAAAGGTAGAGTCAATCCGAAAGTAGAGTTCCGAATATTCGATCATTGAAAATATAATGTCTATCATTAATGGTCATTCCAATATATCCAACACTATGTCAACATAAATAGGTACAATATTGATATTATTTTTGACTTCATTTTTTTTGCATAAGGTTATAAATAATATTATTTCTAAAATATATATGCTCATGACAAATATTATGATAATATTCGTAATAAAGTGACACAATATTGTGTTTATGTTCTGTATTGTGTATTTTTTCTTTCTTCCATTTCTAGTTTACTCCATTGGTTCCTGATTATGTTAG
>NW_004193324.1:0-1961 GCF_000321355.1 Plasmodium cynomolgi strain B
ATGAAAATGCGGAAAGGAAGGAAGATGAAAATGCTGAAAAAAAAGAGGATGAAAATGCGGAAAGGAAGGAAGATGAAAATGCTGAAAAAAAGAGGATGAAAATGTAGAAAAGAAGGAAGATGAAAAGAGGAAAAGAAGGAAGATGAAAATGTAGAAAAGAAGGAAGATGAAAAAGAGGAAAAGAAGGAAGATGAAAATGAGCAGAAAGGGGCTGATGAAAGTGCTGAAAAAAAACAGGATGAAAATGCGGAAAAGAAGGAAGATGAAAATGCGGAAAAAAAAGAGGATGAAAATGTGAAGAGAGAAACTGACGAAAATGTGAAGAGAGAGACTAATGAAAATGTGAAGAGAAAAACAGACGAAAATGTGAAGAGAGAAACAGATGAAAATGTGAAGAGAGAAACTGATGAAAATGTGAAGAGAGAAACTGACGAAAATGTTAAGAGAGAAACTTATGACAAAAGGGAAAGAACGAGGGATGATGAAAATAAAAGAGAAAGAGATGATAGAAGAGAAAGAAATAGAGAAAGGGATGAGAAAAATACTGATGAAAGGAGAGAAAGAAGAAGGGATAATGAAAGTTATAGAAACAGAGATGAAAGAATGGAGAAGGGGGTGATGAAGCGATTGATGGGAGAAAGGCAATTAGAAGAGAAAGGGATGAAGAGGCTGATGGCAGAAGGCAAGGAAGAAGTGAAAGGGATGGAGAAATGGATGATACAAATAGGAGAAGAAGGAGAAGAAGAAGAGAAAGGGATGAAGAAACGGATGAAGAAATGAATGAAAAAAAGAAAAGAAGAAAAAGGGATCCTGAAACGGAAGAACAGATGGATAACAGAAGGCACCGAAAAAAGGATGTAAAAAGAGTTAATAGAATGGATGAAAAAAAAAATAACAACAGAAAGGATGAAACAGAGCAGAAAAAAAATGGCCCCAAGAAAATGAAAAAGGGATCAAGGACACAAAATATGGTAGATTCAGTAATGGATAATCTTGAACCCGAATTTGTAAACCGCTCCCAACGAGAACATTTTCTAAGAAAGCAGTCAACGTATTGTACTTCGAGAGATTTAGATGAAGAAGCAGACGATTCTCTCATTAACCCTAAACGTATTAAATTATTGCATAGAGAATTTATATTAAAAGACCTACCAAATAATGTAAAAAAATATCCTTTTTTTTCAAGAAGCTTCAAAACTCCTATGAACCTGAGTGACAAAAAATTGTTGAAACTTATTTATGCCTTAAATGAATCGTCCCCAAAGCAAGATGTATATTATGTTTGGAAGTTATTCCGTTGGGTGGTGAGAAATAAATATGTTCATGTTTTAGATGAACTATGGACTGTATATAAAGAATTACCGAAAAATTCTACTTGGCAGATATATTCTTCTAAAAAAAATGGAAACAATGTTATGACTTATATATGGATCATGTAAGAAATGAAGAGACATATTTCAATAAAAAGTTTGTTACCATGATCGAAAACAAAAATGCAAATACGAGGGAAGTTAAACGTTTGCTTGCTAGTAGTTTAAAGAAATCACAAGGATTCGCAGACAAAATAAAAAGTAGTTGCCAAAAGGTTTTAGAGGATGTTAAAGCCCCAAAAAAGGATAAAAAAGCCTGATATAGCAACATAAGTTAACGCAAAATGTATGTTTTATTAAATTTTAGTCATAAAACATAAAGGATCTCTTGAAGGGAGTTGCATTCTCTCACGCACTTCGTTTATGGATGGGGTGTGTACATTTCCATACGTACAAGCACAAAACTCTAGATTGGAAGTACGTTGTATTTATATGTACATGTGAAGGACACCATTTAATTGAACCCCTCCGGCCCATATGTAAATTTTGTTTTTGTAGTTTATGCTATAATTAGTTTAAGTATATATACATAGCAAATGTGTATTATGTTTTGTGTGTGTGTATAATACCAGGTTCCATTCATCCAAGTAA
>NW_004193324.1:2051-5248 GCF_000321355.1 Plasmodium cynomolgi strain B
TTTAATTTTTTTAATTGGATACATTTATTTTTATAATTTTATGAGGTTATTTATTGTATATTAAATTTACATTTCTCCTTACTAAATATGAAGTTTTTCTTTTGTTAATTAGAAAATATAATTCCCCATAGTATATTATCACCTATTACTCCCGCCTTATGCTATATCATTTTATTTGTTAATTTTTTTTATTAGCTAAACATGATTAACGCAAGCATTATATGACATTATTATTATGCTGTTATTTTATTATGAAACATTATTTTGAAATTAGACACATTTGAAGACCGCATTTTGCCTTCCTTCACGCAACAAAACGTTTGGGAAGCAAACTGGGGTGGCATGTTTCAAATGAAAAATCATTAAAATTAAAATCGCTGGGCTGTCATATACTCCTAGTATTAAGCTGTGTATGTTACTTATTGTTCGTTTTTTTTTTTTTTTGACTATAACAAATTATAACATTAAATTCATGGAGAAAAAAATTAGCAAAGTGCTCGCTAATATGTAAATTGAAAGCAGTTCGTATAATATACCATCTGTGCGAACGAGAAAATATAAAAATCAAAATGCCTTATTATCGAATAAACGACCGTTTTGTCCTTTTATGCGTTCTTGCAATTTATAAAACGCACTACAATTTTTAACAAAACGCACGTATTTGCCATTTCAACATAGTCCATTTTGCAACTGTTTTTTTGTTCTCTTTTTGGTCAATTTTCCGTTAATATTTTTTTTTCATCATACCCCACTTTAGCTTTTTTCGATGATTTTTTTTTCATTCCTTTTTAACAATACGTGGATTTTTAAAGGGGCAAATTAAGGAATTTCAGGGAAAGGGGATTTAAAAAAAAATAAAAAGGCAAAAAATAATGCAAAAACAATACCCCCTTATATCCTCTTATTATTTTAACATTTTTTATAAGATTTATAAAACTACGGAAACAGCAATTTTGTGGGACATGCGGCAGCAGAGTACGCATTTGAGACATTCCCTTTTTCATCAGAAAAATGTCATCCTCATCAGAAAAAAGGTGCACATTATTATTTATTATTACATAGGTAGAGTGAAGTTGCGTAAAACGCGACATCCTTCCGCCCACATAATAATTTAATATGGCTCTATTGCCATGCTGAATAGCAAAGGCGTGCATAAATAGTGAATGCGACATATGTCCATATGTAGAGAGAAAACATTTCTCACTAAAACAATATTTTAATGAGACTATAAAATATGGAAAAAGCAAACGTTGTACGATTTCTCCTTTTTATGCTTATTTACCTTATAATATATACAATGGCAAAATAAAAATTGTTGACAAAATTAAAAATCATTGTATATACTCAGTGTACATCTATAGTATGTCTTTTTTAAAAGGTATTATTCTGTCGTGGCACAAGTGCAAGGGGGGTGGGTAATCCACGCGATACGTTATTTTTCAGGAATTTTTTAAATAGAATTTTTATAGCAAAAGGTCAAAATGTGTTTTTCATCAAGTATTAAATGCATTGGCAATATTTTCACTATTTAAATTTCAGTACATGAAAAGAATCTTTTTTTAAAAGTACCCCACAGATCATATTGTTGAGCGGACAGGAATAATAATTGTACCCTTAACATTAAAACAACGATAATATGTATGCAATTATTATGCATATACATGTACGTCATGCTGCACGCGCATGTGCTCGCATAAATATATTTTCCTTGTTACTGAGCCAATGGGATGAAAAGCTTCCATTTATTTATTTATTATTGCAATTATTTAATACGTTTTATGCTACAATAGCGCGCAGGGCCGAAAAATAATATTCGCAAGAAATAGCCCATGTACGTACAGTACATATTTATTATTTTTCTTCCCTACAAAATAGGACATTATGACTTGGTAATTTTTTTTTTTTTTTTTTGTAGTACTCAAAAGTACGTACCTAAATCATACAAGCTATTATTTATAATGAAAAGGCTTTTGAGATGATTCCATTTTTAAAACATTTTCTCTCAGGCTATATATTATGCATATTTTTCTTATTTATTTTGATACCGACCGACCTACATTTCTTTTCTTATCTTTTTTTCACTATTGCGTTAAAAATATAAAATTGATTATTACATGCATGTAAATGCAATAGCATTGCGGTATGCATAAAGAAATAGAAGCCCTAAAAAGTCGTAATTGTAATAATAACGTGACAGAGGCATTAAAGTACAGTTATTAAGAAGAACGATAAAAAAAAAAAAAAAGAATAAATTAAAATTAACTGCCAAGGCAAAACGGAAATACAAAATAAAAGCAATTATTTTTGCAGCGTAAAAAAAACTGCCTTTTAAAGTAATGAAAAGAAAAACGCAAAATATAAATAATAATTTTCTGCCTATAGATAAAATACAGGAGGAGAACATTCATCATCATATAATTTTTTAAAAGTAAATTTTTTATATCATCTATCCAAAAAATATATTTAATTTATATATATACATTTAATTTATTATCTATGTGCATGATAAATATTATATGCTAATAAATAATGTAGGAAGATATACGACCCAGCTCATTTTTTATTCATAATCATAATCCTGCATCATGTGCATACGGATTAGGGGTTTGACAATTTTAACCTTATGCTAAAATAGCAGTTATTTATTAACGTAAAGAAAAAATAAAAAGAAAAAAAAATATATAATATATACGAGAAAATTCCAGCATTATCGTACCGTACATGATTTTGTATATGCTATTCCTGATGCCCTAAATGTACTTTTTAATGACATAAATATTTTTTAACTATTTCGCAAAGAAAATAGCAGCATTAGTTTTATAAATAAAAAAACGCGATTCTAAATTTTATGAGAAATCTATTTTTTATAAATCTTTTATCCCGCGATATTAGAATTTGGTATTTTTTCTTAAAATTAATGAAATTTTTAAATTTCTAAAATTAAATTAGAAATTGTTTTTTTTTTCGTTGATGCGTTATTTTATTCTTTATTTTAATTTTATTTTTTTAGCAATTTTAATAGGAGGAATACACTATATTATATTATTATTTTATTATTATTATTTTTAAAATACAGCAATTATTTCTGAAAAGAAATATATATTTTTTAATTTTTCCAAAATAAATTCGAAATAGTAAAAAAATTTGTGCAAATATTTATTGTTTTTTTATTTTAACAAATATTATATAATATTATG
>NW_004193324.1:5328-7018 GCF_000321355.1 Plasmodium cynomolgi strain B
ATATTTTTTTA
The DNA here is from genome assembly GCF_000321355.1 of Plasmodium cynomolgi strain B. NCBI lineage: Eukaryota > Apicomplexa > Aconoidasida > Haemosporida > Plasmodiidae > Plasmodium > Plasmodium cynomolgi. Next base: position 5,340 of record NW_004193324.1, read on the forward strand.
AATTAAAGATTTTTTAAAAAATAAAAAATATTTTTCGTAAATTTTAACATTTCATGATTTTTATATCTAAGATTTTACTAAAAATTTTCAGAGCTTTTTTGTTTATAAAACCCTACGTTGCTTTATACAAGTATAGAAAAAAATAAAATAAAATAAATTAATTTGAACAGTAACGTTATTTTGTTAAGACGTATATTCTATGAAAAAAAAACTACCAACGGAACAACTGTTATATGGTAACAAATCATACATTGACCATGTTTTGACTTCCTTTTTACAGGTATAGAGATACACAAAAAAGATTGGCACGCCCAGACAGCTGGTTGATTGGTATTCCTTTCGAATAAGGTACGGCAATACTTTCGTCAAATATGTATGCATTATATATGCATATGTACCTTGTATGACTATCCACATATCTGTCCTCCTCTGTTTCGTACCTTTTTGCCCTTTTTGCTTATTCGAAAAAAGTAACCTTAACCTCCACCCACCCCCAATGCATTACCTACTGACCGAATAACTATTTTGCAGAGGCCATTTTGCGTTCTTTCTCCCCCACTTGCACGTATCTGAGATGTGAATACTAATACGTGTTAAACCTCTCATCACATATGTACAATATATATTACCCCTCCGTGTTTGCTTAATATATACATAATAATGTCCCTTTTGCATTTCCCTCCCATTCCAGAAAGAAGCAAATTTTAGTAATACTATATCGTTATCCACTTCGCTGAACATACCATTCAGACTAATAATTATAAGTCTAAGATATATTTAAAAATAGAGTAACTAAGTATAATAAATACCCTTTTGCCCTTATCTAATAACGAAATAACCGAAAATGTATCCAAAAAAGAACTTCGACAAACCCGACCCAACTTCCCCATACCAACGTCAATATGAAGAGTCAGAGGAAAATAGACAAAATTATGGATACCCCCCCAGCGCAACCATGATAAACCTTACTGGTAACCAAGACCAACGAATAAACGTATTGCAACAACTTGGAATAAACAACAGAAATGTAATGCAGTTTTTAATAAATATGTTTATCTACGTTGCTGCTATATTAGTTAGTTTAAAAATATGGGACTACATGTCTTACAGCAAATGTGATTATTACAAAGATTTATTATTAAGAATTGTAAGATACCAATCGCATATGAATGATGGCAAGATGGCCTAAGCGATAAGTAGACATGGAAAACCGGCTCACATTATAAAAGCGACAAAACGTGGGACGCGCAGAACCTTAGGCGAGCAGTGTGGTGCAGCATAGCATCCTATCAGCAAAAGATAATATTAACGTAATGTAGCCATATATAGCTGTACATTAATTTTAGCTCATTCGATAAAAAACAGAATAAGATACACCCCCAAAGACAGGCTCACAGAAAGTGCTACTGCAATTCACTTGATATCCCCCTAATGTTTTTACTGCATACATCCGCATGGCATTATTTTATTCTATTCCATTATATTTTTTTCTTATTTATTTACACACATGATTAACGCCCACCGTGCCCCCTTCCATCACGAATTTTTACCTACATTTAGCGAATATTTTAAAATATATATTTTTGGTATTGCGTAACATAATATGATCATATGCCTTTTTTATCAAATCGCAACGTGTTCTATATTTATATATATTTATGTACTATATATTATATTAT
>NW_004193324.1:7228-11367 GCF_000321355.1 Plasmodium cynomolgi strain B
ATAATTTTTATGATTTTCTATTTTTCTCCCTCCCATTTTATTATTTTTACGTTGCATACTTCTTATTATGTGTTTTAATGTCATAATGTCTTAATGATATAATGGATGAATAAGTAAAACTTTAAAATAAAATTTTGTTATTAAATTTGTTATTTTTGTACCGATATCTGAAGTTCAACCGGGAATGAGCAAGTGGGGGAGAGAAAAGTAGTACCCCCTTAACTCCTTTTTAAAAATCAACAAGGAAAAAAATGTCTAAGCGAATGTAAAAAAAAAAAATTACAATCATGGAGCAAAAAATTGTTCAATTCCTTAATGCGATGCATCTATTGTACGCGCATTTGCCTTTTTTTTTTTTTTTTAATACTTGAAAAGGGGAAGATAAATTTTCCCACTGTGAGCGTACAAAAATTGATCTCACTAAAATAATATACCATACCTGGCACAGTTTTTTGCCACAGCAACGGAGGCTATACAAATAGAAAATTATGCAGCAAAACGGAGGTTATATTGGGGTAGCTCTCCATTTTTACCATGTTCATGAGAATAAGACCCTATTCATTATCTTTTTGTGTGGTTCATTATTCGAAACATATGTATCACCTTCCTATGTAACGTTAACTTTGTCCTTACTGTCTTTTTCCTTTTCTCACAGGTCAGTACACGCTTCGCACCAAAAAGAGCACAACTTCTGTGTGCTCTCTACCTTCAAAAGAGTAATAGTACCATATCAAACTAGCTAAATAAGAATTCTTTCATTATTTTCTTTTCCACAATGTGACCTTTTTGCATTATTTAAATGTCCCTCTCTCTTATCGGACTTTTGTAATCTCTTCTACCTTTAACGCAATAAGTGATATGTCATTATGGAAAAAAAAAATAATCCAAGTTAGCAATATGTTACAGTCTTCTACATTTTACGGTTATATGAAGTACTTCGAAAAAGGTTCAATAGCAGCAAAAGGGGGAAAACATACCGATTGTATTTTTTTTTTTTCTTTCAAAAAGACATCAAACAAGTAAATTTAACCTGAGCATAAATCATACAGTATGGTAGAGGGTTAATGTCCTAAGAGGAGAAAACACAAAGTGACATGTGGATTACCAAATCGTGTAAAAAATTGATACTTTTATATTATTCCCTCTTTGCCTTTGTCTCTAAGCAATTAAAAATTTTCATTGTTTTGCGCAGAATAAAACGAAGATTTTTTTTTTTTTTCATGCCATATTTTTGCACATCATTTTATTATTATTTCCCCCAATTTTATACTCCATCTGTGTGTAATAAATGCCTGTTAGTTGGAACAAACGAATGCGAAAACACTTCGCAGTGTCTTTTCATTAAACCAATATAAAACTGTGAGTGAATGAAAAAGGGAACCCCAGTTCTGGTATATACCCTACACGAAAAAGATTAGCAAACTGGACGCTCAAACACTTAAGGAATTACTTCCCATGTGGACACTATAATATAGCACTATAACGAAGAAGCCTTGTGAATATTCCCCTACACGATGAACGAAAGATAACAAAGATAAACTTAACGCACCATACGAGTGTCACATGGGCAGAAGACAGTGTAGTACATATACTACCCCTTTAACAAAAAGTGTCACTCGCGAATATTCCAAAATAGAACCACCGAAATTTAACCCGTTTTTCGACATAAATTTTAATTATTCGCCAAGGATGACAAGGTAATAAAAGTGTTCACTATCCATGTGCAATCGTTTCAATGGGGCGACAACGGTCACACCCCAAATGTACAATGCCTTTTAACTAGGTAAAAAGCGGACTCTCCCACGTGTGCGGAAGTCGTAACGTAGAATGGACCAATGCACCACTGCATCCCTTCATATTATGTTACATTAGTAGGAATTTGTTTTCATTCTGTTTTTGAATAATGGGAATGTACACACATATATGCATATATCTGCGCTTATGCATGCATTTCATTTAGCAGAAAAAGTACAAATTGAATTGTTACAACAAAATTATATTTTAACATTTTATCCGCTGATCAATTTATCATTGAAGTATTAACGTATTGGTTAAAATAAAAATTTGGTAGAAAAACATGTATAATACATAAACATTGCTTTTGTTTTTGTTTTAGCTAATGGTGCGGGCGAAAATAAATTAAGAAATCTAATATACATATGTGCCATTCTCAAAAAAAAAAAAAAAAAAAAAAATTACATCATTTTTTTAAATTTAAAAAAAAAAAATTATATTCTAATGAATCGCTTCGAAACATAAATTTTAATTAAAAACATGAATTCTCGCTTGGCAAAAAAAAATAACACCTTTACGCAGTAGAGTTATTATATTATGTCATTCTATTTTTGTCTAAAATGTGCATATTATACTATACCCATATTTAAAAACTTATGTTCGTGAAAACTGTGGGGGGAGTATAAAATATGCAGCATGCACATATATATATATATATATATGCATGGACGCATAGAATCTTCTTACACTGTTCAAACAAGGCATTCCAATAGAACCACATCTAAAGTGCAAATGTGGTACATCCTCTAAGCTATTTAGCCACCACCTCCTCAAATATGCTTTTTCCGCCGCATTGTTTTTTCATGCTATTTCTTCCTTTTTACTTAATGTTGTTGGTGCATTTCCTCTTCACGGAATTCTCTATATGGCCCTTGAGTTGGCAAGGTAACATAGGTAAATGAATCGCGTCTTTGGAGGTTATTCACCTGAAATGTGAAAAGCAGTCAAATTGGAATGAAAATTTGAACCAACAATCGTCTAAGCCAGAGTCAAATGGGCAGTTAAGCATTAACCCAAAGAACACTCTCCTTTCAGTAATCAAGTTAACGAAAGGTTAACTGTCCTTAAAAAGAATGTGACGTGTTGGAGTCATAACTTACCTTATTTTTGTATCGGCGAGTATAGTATAACATTAGATAAAACATGAGGATACCAACAAAGATTCCTTGCAAGAATCGGGGTTCCATGAAAAAAAAAGTTTCCCTGTTGTGCTGACATGCTCCAAGAGCAGACTTGATCACATTGACATCACCTTGAGCTACGGAATAGGGAGTTGTAACACCCGTTAATTTGAACATGTTCTCAAACATTCTTATTTTTGAAGGTTATTTTTTCTGGTAATTTGTAACAACTTGGAAATAAGAAAAATATTCCTAAACTGGAAAAGTCACAAAATGAGAAGTTATGTGGTGAAGCCATAAAAACGTAATTGTACAGATGAAGGGATAAAACTGTGCATCAAAATGGGTAAATATCAAAGGTGGACAGCAAAGGATGAGCAGTAAAAAGGTGGGCAGCAAAAAGTGAAAAAGCAAAAGGTGAAAAAGCAAAAGGTGAAAGCACAAAAGGGGAAAACGTCTTCTTTGCTTTTTAACTTCTCACTCTTTTGATTCTCACTTTTTTTTCTTATTTTTTCTTTTCAATCACTGCAACAAGGTAACGCACGCAAATTGGCAAAGCATACATACGAACGCAAAACGAAGTAAAAAAATTATACCTATTTTTTTGGTACGCGAAAAAAGGTATTGGTATTAAAATCTGCTAATTTGAGGGAACACTCTGCTTTCCTGTCTTTATTTACAAGCGATAAGCATTCACTGTAATTTATATATCTTTTTTATGAATACAATTTTTGATCTATCTTAATGTGAATATATTTTGTACTCAAGAAAAAAAAATATTTACGGTAAATTTTTTTGGCAAAAATTAAAATGTCCTAATTGACATAAAAGAAATGCATTTAAAATTTTCTATTCGCAGTAATTTCGAAACAAAATGATGATGATGATAATAATAATAATAATAATAATAATAATAATATTTCAGTTTACTCTAAAAATTTAAATATCGTATGTTCCTAAATATTATATATAACAAAAGCGGAAAGTTTTCTTTCATTTAACATTTTATGGTAAAAATAGCAATTTTTTAAAATTCCTTAAGGATTATATTATAATATATTATTTATTTCTTCTTTTCTAAGTTAAACGGTATGGCGGCGATATATGCACTATAGCAAACGTAAATAATGCTGTATAAATAATATATTTTACTAAAATGGCATAATAATAGCACAGTAATAATATGCGCAATTATTAAAAAAACGATAAAATATATTTATAATT
>NW_004192648.1:0-10640 GCF_000321355.1 Plasmodium cynomolgi strain B
ACAATTCATACATAAAGGAAATATTATTTGCAAGGTCATATTTTAAGCACACATAATGTTATTACTTTTAACATTTTATTACACAAAATGCCCTTTTTTATATATTTTTCAGGATATAGCTATAGAAAATATTAGTAAAATGAAGAGGCACTAATATATATAACAGTTTTTCAGAACAAAATAAAGAGGTTAATTATAATTTGATTTATTGTAAATAAAGAACAAATTTAATTGGGTTCTAGAACATGGGCTTTTGAGTAAAAAAATATATCAAGAAAAAAAAAACGGATAAAACTTGGAATGCTGTGCTTAAGTTAAAAAATTGTTCTATATAAATTATAATAAACAAGTTTACTACATTATTTTAAAAACATAATATTTTTTTCGTTCGAAATAATTAATAATTTTTCTGTCTTATATATTCCTACCATTTCATGGTCTAATGTAATAGCAGACCATAACCAAATTATACACACTAAAATTTGATTAAACTATTTATAAACAAACCTTTATGGAACTATAACACACACTATATATTAAATTTAAATCATATACCATTTCTTCATAATGGTAGCATGTCAAGATTTAATGTATTTTCTAATATGACCATTATAAAAAACACTTATTTTTTTTAATTGTTCATAGAATTTGCCTGTATTTAATAAGGATACATATTTACATCAAATAAACACATATTTTTATCATATAATTTAATGTTTAATCGAAATTGTTCTATTATTTGTGTGTATCTGATTTATTTTAAACATATAATGGTTAATTATTATTGACCTCTTTGTCTGATGTACTAGTTTTCCATGAGTATCAAAAGAAGATATGCTTTATGTATATTTTATTTATTAGATTCTCTTATATTTAATTATATGAAAAATGTTAATTTTTAAATTTCTGTCCAGCATATGCATTCTCGATATTTTTATGTTAAATTATAAAAAATATTTTTTAATTTTATCAATAACTAATAAATTTAGTTTAATTAATTTATAATTTGTTCTTTCAACAACAACAACAAAAAAAAAATTAATAAATGGCATAGCTATGAAGTATAAGAAATGGTTACAAAATATTTATAATCAAATTTTTAATCAAAGAAGAAAAAGTGTACTACTTCGATAAACCATTATATTAATCATAAGAAAGAATTATAAGATTATGCATGCTGTATTTATACACATATGTGTTAAAAATAAAAACATACATTAAATGTGATAACATACGCATATTACATAAACACTGATTATACGCAGAATATTGTCATGCTCATTTTTTAGCAACTTTTTGCATTATTTTAATAGATTTTTATGTTACAAATGAATTAAATTAGGCATATATTTTTAATTGATGCAATCTTTAATTTTATGTTGATATTTTTTCACATGCAACATAACAATCCGTTTCATAATTGATTTGTTCTATGAAGATATATGTATCCCTTATTTTCATATTTAAAAAACTGAAGCATAATCATATTAATTTCTGCTTATTTTATTATCTCCAACTGGATAAATTGACATTTCCCGTAACTATGACTTAATTATGTCATGTAGGATAATAAGTTACATTATAACTCATGTTACTCGAATACATATCATCAATTTCTGAATTATAGTCTATCGTTGAATAACTTCTTTCTGACCGATCATCATAATCATTTTTCCTTTTCCTTATCTTATTGTGTATCCATCTACCCAAAGGTGTGGCCTAACAAGTAAATAAAACATATTTATGAGACCTTTGCTTATAATTGTAAATTAAAAAAATGATAAAAAATAGAGAGTTCATACGATATATTATTTATATCTTCAACTAATAATAGGGTTTACATTATAGTAAAGGTAAAATACATAAAACACTCCAAAAATTATAGCAGTTGTTATGATAATATTTTTAGGGTTGTAGGTAAATGTGTTATTCTTTTCTTCTACATGAATGGGAAGGTCTAAGTATTGTTCAGTTAAGCTTTCGGTTACAGTAGGAATATCCGTTACTTCATGATGCACTGTTTCTTCAGTTTTTGTTTGTTCTAATGCGTTCACGCACGTAGAGAGGTCACCTGATGTCCCATCTGGACATTCTGCTGCTTGTTCTTCAGTTTCTGTTTTAATCTGTTTAACTGAAACATTTGGAGCTGGTGCGGTCATAACAGGTGCTTTTGTAGCAGATGATGTGATAACAGGTGTTGACATAACGGATGTCGTCATGACAGGTGCTGTCGTAACGGGTGTAGGTGTTGTAACAGATGTTTGTGTTGTCATAACAGGTGTCACAGGCGTTTCTGAAACTTTTGTTTTACTAGGGGATCCAGGTGGGCTCTCTACTTTTTGCACTTTAGTGGTTACAGCTTTTTCGTTTCGAGATGTACCCGAGAATAAACTCAAAAAATTAAATGGGCCCCAAGAGGAGTGAGATCCCTTTTGTGTCGCTGGGATATTAGCGACCTCTGGTTTCTTTACGGATACATCAGGACGTGCATGTTCTGTCGAACCATTAGATCCTTGATCTCTGGTACCTACACGATTTGGAGGTGGGGGTTCAGGACCCTTAGGGAAATTTACAGTTCTGCCACCAGTATTACGCATCCCGAAAAGTGCCCTAAGTTCTGGGGGCATAGTATCAGCTGATGGTCCTCTATAACTCTCTAATGTTCGTTTTTAAATTTTTTTATCTTTTCTAGAAGATCATTTGGATCATATTCCTTTTTCACTAGTTCAAAATCTTTATCACAATTACCCTCTATGAAATCCAAAATAGCAGTGCAATTTACTACATATTTATCATATAAGCTTTTAATATAAGTAATATACTTATTGTATAAGTCGTAATTATCCTTTGAATGGATATTACTTTTAATAGAATCAAAGTTTTTAAAATAGTCATGCAAAAATTTTTTTCTAAGTGTTCTTTCAAATTTTGGAAATTCTTGTTATGAAAATCATATTGACAATTATAATTACTATTATTTTTACGAACACTTTCACATATATTCACAAAATCTGTTATAACACTTTCTACATGATTAGGATCATTATTATTTCCAATAATTTTCCACATTTGATTATATGTCCAGTATTTGTATAGTCGACAAGTATTTTTTTTTTTGTCCTCTTCCTTTATGTCATATACATACTGTAAATTTGCGGCTACTTTATTACAAAGTTCTTTCGTAATCTTAGTATTAGTGATCGTTAATGAATCGCACACATTACTTATTTTACTACTATAGCTTACATTTTTATCAAATACTTCATATTTTTTATTAAAATGGGAATCCTCTGAAATACGATCCTGCAAAGTAAAAGGAAAAATCAATTATTTCAATATTTAAGTACTTACTTTAAGTGAAGAACATTTACATCCAATTTACGTGATTTCGATGTTGTCCAAGTAATAATATATTAAAAGCCCTTTTAATAGAATATGAAATTTTACCCATTCTTCCCTAGTTAAGGTATCCATTTTGTCTTGGTTTATTAAAATTATATGATATAACAAAGAACCATTCTATACACCCATCTGTTTATATAATAAACTCAGATAGCTTTTGGCATATGTTACATATCTTTCACACTAATTTTAGAAAGCGAATAAAAATTAACAAGATTTGATCTTAAATATAACATACATAATATTTATAATAGGTCTATTACTATAAAAAAGAACAAATACTTAAAATTTATAAAAACAAACTTTGAATTAAAATAAATATAAGACATGACGAAAAAAATAACACTGTGCTTATGCTAAAGTTTTTTCAAATTTTAATGGACAAAAAAGGCGCAGATCAATTTTTTGCTACAATATGAAACAATTAATTATATTTTATGGCTTACAAATAAATTGTAAAAGGCATATTAAAATACGTATTTAAAATATCCATTTAATGCTTTATAAATTTTGCATATAGGTAATATTTTGCCTCATAGAAATCATATATATACTAGTTTATAAATTTTATGGGGTCATATCAAACTTAAAAATGTTCATGCTTTTCTAATTTTCCGAAGAATACTCGCCTTTTTTAAGAAATAATATTATACATAATTTTGTTAAAGGATCTCTATCTAAATGCTTTTCACAATTTTAATAAAATATGGAAAAAAATAAAATAAACAGCTTTGCTATTATATAGTCTTAAAAATGACATGTGATGGGTAACAAATAACATTTCATATAAAACAAGTTTTATTCACAATAAAAAATAAATTTTATGTAATTTTTAATTACTTTTAAATCTATCACAATCTAAATTTACGTTACTGTTTTTCATCCCATTTCTTCTTCAAATACGTTATAATATAAAAATTTTATTATTTTGTTCCTTTTTATAATTGTCTCACGTAGTCAAATATTAAATAATTTGATGTTAATTTATTTAAATTAATTATATTTATAACAGAATCGTATCTGTATTTGTTTTAAGCAAAATCGTAAAAGAAAAAAGCGCTATATTTTTAATAATTATATCTAAAAAAATTGTACTACTTTTACATTTTACACTTAGTAAAAAATTATATGATTATTATAAATAAATTAGTATATATAATACTTTTATAATATAAATAATCGTATTACAAAAAAAAAAAAAACTTTTAACAGATCATTCTACGCTTTCTTAGTACATAAAAAAAAGAATATATTTTAATATTTATCACATCTACAATCATTTTCTATATCAATTTTTTATGATACATTCATAGATATTATACTGAAAGGTGTATTTTTATTGTAAAAGAAGAAATGAGGAAGAATAATTATACTTTTATTAAAATTTTTGCCAAACATTTTTGGAATAAAAAAAATAAGTCTTTTCCGACATATAACGTGACTTATAAAGCATTATATCGTTATATTATTTTAATCTTTTCTCCATTTGTAACGATTAATTAAAATGTGTTTGTATGTAATGTGAAATTATAGAGACAAGAAGTCATATCTGTTCATGCATATATACGATACTGCATTCTGTAAATTTGTAACCTACGCATAGATGCAAACCTTCTAGAATAGGGCTTCTTTTAATAACATTTGCTAAAGGACATCCTTAGGAAATATTTTAATTACGCTTACTTGTATCTCCTCAGTAATTAATTTCCTTTTCTTTATTTAATACCTCAATAGTAATACTATTTTCACAATATCTTCATGAAAACCTTTCCTTATCATTAATTATGTCTTTCTTCATATGTGTCTACACATTTTATAAATTTAATATAAATATAAGAATACTGGGAACGAATTATAAAAATGCAATATTTTATTTCCTTTATATCCAAAAAATATGATTAAAATATAAATTAATTAATATAAAAGCAGCACATAAACCATAATAACAATAAGAAAGAAGTGCTATCGTAATAATAAAAGTTATATGTGAAATTCTTTATAGAAATATATGCAAAGATATATATGCATATAATTATAAAAATTGATATGTTTCCTACACACCTAAGTGGTGTATTACCTAGTAAGTGCTCCAGGTAATGCTTCACAAATGTGAAAATATCTACTTAGGTGTGTTACAATGGAAAATATAGAAAAAAAAAATATTTCAAAAGAGAGTTACAATAAATCATGTAATTCGAAATTTATATAATACGTGGCCATATATTAAAATTTTAAGAAACCTCTTCGAGTATATACTTTATTGTGTTTGTTAATTAGTTTTTCTTTTAGTTAATATACGATAATAAGAATTCGTTACACAAGATTTTCACCAAATGACCTATAATAATACATATATTTATTATATAGTATAAGATAAGAACGTGTGTATAAATCGAGATATCTAATGCAACTGACATAAATAAAAAAAACATTTATTTACTGTGATACATAAAAAATTTGATTTAATTATTTAATAATATTATCTTACTTTTGAAATATGTTAGCAGTTGATACTATATTCAAACAACTGCTCTATAATAATAAGTAATGCTACATCGCGTAATTTATCCTTAAACTAAATAAGCTAAGATCAACTCATTAACATAGTGTGATGCATTAGAACTGAATATATGAGTATATATATAGTTATAATATAAAAGACATTAAGGAACATATTTAGCTGTCCACATTTCATATATGATCGGGTGAATTGTATTATATTATATAATAATGACGCAAAATCCTTTTAAATACATGAACTTCCTTTGAGAATATGTTACCTTGTGTATACCACAGAAATATCACGCCAATTGTCGATAATACCATTTTAATTGCTAACATGCCATTATTATAAAGTATATTGAACTGCATTTAACAAAATACATAATTTGAATGGAAGTAAAAAAATACTTACGTTTATTTTAAAACATTATTTTTAATTTACTGCGAACTAAGTGAAAAATAAATGCAGCAAAGCGTAGAATATAATGTATAAGAAACGAATACTTTTTAATAAAATCGCTTTACAGAATTATTTTTCGCGATTTATTATACTTATATGAAAAATTAGTATGATATCGTTTCTAAATATTATTTTCTAGCTAAAGCATAATTGCTTTTCTTGGAATATTGTTAGAATTAAACTGGGATTATATCTTATTTTTATATTATTTACACAAAGGAGCATATTGTTAAAAGACATAGTTCTATTTGGCGTAATTAAACAAGCAAATAAATGAAATATATACTCCATTTAAATTTTTATGTTAATAATTATTCAGTTCATAAATCTGCCCCCTGTAATTCACTTTCTTTCTTGCTCAAATAGCCATATTTACGAGAAAAAATAAATAATTAACTTTGAAATAATTAGAATAAAGAAATTAGTTCATTATCTTCATTTATAAAAATTATTTACACAGCCTGTTATAAAACAATTACATAAAATTATAATCTATAAAATGTATGCAAATAATGCAATGTGTCTAATAAGGTATATCACATTAAATGGGTTTTCTTGTATATATTAATTTCTTATTATATGAAATATAACAAGAGCAAAAGTCTATTCCATATAAAAATCATTTTATTCGTAACAGTAATTATAAAAAAAATTTATATTATACAGAAAAAAATATTAATTTATAATATACACATAACATTATAGTTTAGCTATGATAAAGCATTACAGTTTTTACGCTTTATCGTGTAATGTATGATTTGTAGTAAATAAGCTAAGGCCATGTAATAAAAAATATTAATTATTTTTGATTCGTAGTATTGAAATTTATACTCATTTTAAAAGAAAAAAAATAATAATATAACAAAATACAAATTAACTTATATTAAATTAAAACAGTTCCATATAACTTATGAGATAATAGCTAATGCATAACGAACAGAAATCAAGTAAATTATAATTAACTTGCTCTTGTTAAGGCCAAATATATAATTAACCTTAATAATTAGGCAGCACTAAATATATCTGTCCTATGCCAATATAATGCAAGGGAAATATACTTCCAAAGAAGTATATAAGGACAAAATGAGAAGCATAAGTACTTTATCAGTAAAATGTTAATTATGCTAAAAAAATATATTTAAAAAAGCAAAAATATGTAAATTTACATATGAAACAAAAATTTTTTTTTTTTTTTATAATATTATTTAACAACATAAATAATTCATTTTATCATAACACAATTATTCGCTCAGCAAAATAAATATATGAATAACATTTTTATTAAAATTAATTTTTTAATGCCTCAAAAAATATGTTATCATTAATATTCATTTGTTGAAAAAAAAAAGATAAACATTTAAAATAGTTATTCTAAGGATATTATTAAATAATTTATTAAAGTTATATAATAATTTTTTTTTTACTGTATATTTTACACTACAGTACAAGCCATATTATATGAATAAAATGAATAATTTCATGTATTTATATATTGCTTAGATGGAGATAATTTACTCTTTGTATTTTTAAATACAAACTAAATAATTACACACAATTTTTAATATAACAGCATTATGCATCATAATTATATTTTTATAATAATATTAATATTAATACAATTATTAATTTTACAGGGAAAACAGAGATAAGTTACTATTAAAATATAGAGACGACATATATGTTCTTTTTATGCTAAATATATTCACAATAAATAATGGATATTAAGTACACATAAGTATTTATGCTATTAAGAAGCATTCGTTCTATTAAAACAAACTTCTATCTCCAACATTTTGCTATAATGCCTATGACTAATTGGAAGAACAAAAATGGCAATTAATACTTTTGATTATCATGAAATGAACACAGGAAAAGGGAATATATTTTAAAATATTACTTTATCCTTAAATTGTTTTCAAAACCGACTCAATATATATTTAAAGGTAGTCATATTTTGGTTCAAAGTGCACACTGCGCACATGTTGACATTATTATACGCCGTTGAAAATGTTGACAGCGTAGGTTCTCTAACGCATTGTAACAATTCGAGTGAGATGCAAATAAATGGTTAAGGAATTATTCTATACGAATTAATATGATAATTTTTTAAGTAGTAAGGTGCAATAAATGCTAAATTTATGATGTACGCAAAATAACTAAAGTGTATAAATAACCGTTGTGTTCATACAAGATGAACAGTACTTAATGTGATGTCGAATAACATACATAGCACAAGGGAAACAATTTTAAAACAAGACCATTTCTTATAAATTGTATACTTCAATTAGATGTAAGAGCACATCCAAAATGTGTCAGATTTTTGTAGTAGTTAAAAGAGTTATTTGTTTCTCGCTCCTTTTTAAATCTTATACTGAAACATTATTCTGCAAAGGAAAAAACGTCAAATATGCCAAAAATATTCTTTTATAATTTGTGTAGATTTTCATTCCTTGTTGCTTTAAAATAATAATGGTCATAGGGTGCTAAATGGACAAATATTTTGTTCAAGATTTTTTAAAAATTTAAGTTTATCTTATAGAAAAATTAGAGAACGGACCAATCATAGTATCTCTTATTGAGAAATTTACTATTTTGAGGAGAAATCTTTTGATATACCTAGCGAAGTAAAACTTTACCGATAATTCATATGGCTATTTACATCCTTTTTATGTGGCAATTGTTTTATAATTAGTTATTTATACGAATAAATGCCTCTAGTGTTCAATGGTACATTCACTTGATAATAGCGCCAAATCATCAGTAACATTTCCTATGTTTAAAGGCAAAAATGGGAAAATTAAATAATGAACTGAAACTGTAATTTATTCTAGGGTGGATTTACAAATTCATGATATAAATAAAATGTAGAAAGATATGGGGCGAAGGGGGATAAGGAAAAAAAGAAACTGAAGAATGCATTTTTGCGCATAAATATATTAAATATAGAGGTTACGCATATTCGTCAAGGAAAAAAAGAATCAGCTTAACCTAAAAAATTTGCCACAGTTTTGTTCCCTTACATTTTAAAGTAAAACAGTGTGAATATATGAACATAAATTATGTTTGTGTAAAAATTATATTTTGAAAATTATTTAATGATAAGTTATTTGTTCGTATATATTAAAACAATCCTACTAATGCAGAATATCATGTTTTAATATGATCACCATGTACGGAGCGGAATTATTATTCAAATAATCACGCTTTTGATAGGGTCTCACCAATGAAATGGTGTAAATTTAGAACAACTTTTCCATAAATTGTGTATAAATAAATTAGGAAAAACGTTTATATAAGTATTGGATTCATCATATGGATATATAGTTTTTAGTTGATAGCTTTAATGTTGCGTTATAAGTCTATTTTATAGTATTTTAAAACATTTTATTCCTTGAATGGTGTGATTTAATTATTATGAAAAAAGGTAGTGCCAAACTATATAATAGGGCATTGCTTAAATTTGTGAATGGGGTAAATATAAAGAATAATAAACAAATTATGGGAAAAAAATATATATATATTTACATAATTAAATATTCATGCAATCTAACTGTTGAAAACTAATTAGTAGTATAATAAATTCACAACGTATTTATGTTTTTCTTAATTCGTTATGATAATGTTGTACCTTAGCGGCGTAGTGAAATAGCCGAGTCTAAGTCTGCATTGCATTTAGAAGTCGTAGCATATCAAAAAATATAGTGGCTAAAAATGTTAACTTTCATATTTCAGCCTCATATTATTAGAGGCCAGAAATACAATTTCAACGAATCATAAATGGCATATGGAAGTTCGCTATATTTTCGGATTACTAATTCCATTTCTTATATATATTACCCGATTGATGGAATAAACCGTAAGGATCATAAATAGGAATATATTGTAGAATTAAACCTTTTGTGAATAAAATGTGTACAAAATTAATGCGAACTAAGTTTAATTTATTTCGAGTTCTTTCAGCATGAATGTTTTTAAATATATACCCTATTGTCGTAATATTACGTAAAGACGCAGGAATATTTGTTGGGTGGATAATACCTTCTTCTTAATCGTCACATGAAATGATTATTTACGCAGTAGACATTGAATAAGAGCAGAAACTAGAACCATAGGATTCTATATAATATATTCATTAAAATAATAAATTGTACATTTTTTTTTATATATGATGTTAGATATTGTTTAATACATCATGTTACTTCTTAAAATGTAAATAAAATAAAAAAAAAAAAAAGAAGGAAAAAAAAAATTTACCTTTTATAAAAGAAGTACTAGC
>NW_004192649.1:0-10582 GCF_000321355.1 Plasmodium cynomolgi strain B
AGATCCATTTATAAAAGCATATATATTAGCTCATATTTCAATGTGCGATATAATTAACATCATCATTGTGAATTTTAATTAATAGAAAAAATATATTTTTTACAAAGCAAATACATTCATGAAGACCAAGTTTAACAATCTTTTTCTACTACTGTTTTTTGTTTTATAATTTTACGGTTAACACGCTGAGGGTGGGAGTATGCCCCTTAAAAATTCCCCTGACTATAAGAATTAGACATTTTCCAAGCCAACTTTATTGTCCCCTTTAAGGACACATGCTTTGATACAAATAATGCACGTATTATTAATTCCATACGTGGAATAAAAGCAGGAGAAACCACACATAAAAAAAGCCCTTTTGTGTATTTATTTTATTTGTTAATATTGTTTCACTATACAGATTTTCTCATATAACCACTTTATCCCGTTTTTAAAGACAGCTTACACTTCGTTTCGCGTTAGTCATAGGCCTCATAAGATGGTTGATAAGAAAAACGCATTGGTCTATCATCATCATATGTATTGGAATAATCAAAAGATTCTCCTCCCCTATTATCTCCATCCCAACTTTCGTCTTCACTATGTTCATCCCATTTTCCTTCTGCATTATGTTCATTATATTGTCCTTCTCCATTATATCCATCATACTGTCCTTCTCCATTATATTCATCATAATGTCCTTCTCTATTATGATAATCCCATTGTCCTTCTCCATTATATCCATCCCACTGTGCAACGCCATTATACCCATCCCACTGTGCAACGCCATTATATCCATCCCACTGTGCAACGCCATTATATCCATCCCATTGTGCACCTGCATTACCATTATTTTCATCCAACTCTTCTTTCACATGAATTTCAATCATAGCTTCTTCTGCAGTTTTTTACGCTTTTCTTATGACGTAAGTCGTATCCAAAGGGTGTTCTCTAAAAACAAGCGTAAAAGATAATATTTAAATAATATATTCTTTTATAATTATAAGTAAGGACATATAGCAGGTAAACATTTTAACACACAATTCTCGTTTACTTTAATAAAAAGGTATAAAACGATGATTATAATTAATCCCAAAGCACATGAAAGTCCTAGACGAAAAGAGCTATATTTACTTGGACTTTCACCTTTGCTCCCTGGAACTAGAATTCCTATATCATCTAAATATTCAATTTGATTATCTAGAGTCGCTGGGTCGTAATCTTTTCCATAATTAACTACTCTAAAGCTAAGTCCTTCTCGAGTTTTACAGGTATGCATTCTATAATCGTATGTCGTACCACTCGGACAATACGCATCTTGACCACCAACACCGTATCTATATGATTTTCCTTGTAATTTGGAGGCTCTTTTTGCTCCATTTAGACCTGTAAATAAAGAAGAAAAAAATAGGCTCGATGAATCTCCTCCTCGACTTGCATTTCTAACGTTCTGATTATACGTCCAAGTTGCACTTAAAGCTTGTACAGTAGATAATAATTGGGGATTACCTCTCTGTCCACCAACTATAACTCTTTTAACATGAGTATCGGGCTTTATTTTAGCTATCAATTCACTCGGATGGAAATTTGGATTACATATAAAATAATTTGGACAATTACTATATGAAACATCATACGGATCGCAACATTCGACGTAGTTTTTTTCATACAAATCTTTAATATAAGTTAAATATTCTAGGTAGGAATTTCGTTTATCAGCTTCAGTATCAATTTTACTTTTTAAAGTATCTATGTTTTTAAAATAATCATGTATATCTTTTTCAACTTCCCAATGTCTGAAATCACTATCAAATAAACGTTGACAAGGAGGGGATTTTAAATCTTCCCAACTTATATAACGAGCTACATCGATAAGTTTAAAAATGAAATGATAGTAATAATTACTGGCTAAATCGACTTTAAAATGTTTTTTAATTACATCTTGTGCCCAATTAATGAAATATGAACAGCGATCGTAATAATTTCTTTCCGATCGAACAATATTAGGTAAATTTATGTATTTGCATGCTATCCTTTTACAAAGATTTATAAGTTCTCTTTTTTATCGCGATCAGGAATGTTTAAATCGTCACAATATGTCCTATGATAACAACTATTAAAGCTTTCATTAAAAATGTTATATTGCTGTTGTGCGGGAAAATCTTTAAAAAGAATCTCCTGAAAGTAAGAAAAACCATTTAAATTTACATTAGCATTTACATTTGCATTTACATTTACACAAATAAGTGCCTTAAATTGTCCATTTCCTCCATTTAAGAGAAATAAATATTAAAATGTTAAGTTGCGCATGTTCGGTTGAAAAAGTATAAAGACGTACCCATTGATCTCTCTTTGGGGTTGTCATCGTAATTACACATGACTAAATAAAAAGATAAATATTATTCGTTTATATATAACTGTTCTCATGTAAAAAATGAAGGAACATAGTCCAATCTTTCGTTAGTTTTTTTCACAGTTGTTAACTTTAGCAACCAACTAAATACGTATCAGTAGCAATTATTCTTTTGATATACAACAAGTTCTAAGTACGTTCACTGCTATCCACATCACACAAAATGAAAATATCTAATTTTCTAAAAAGATAAAAATAAAATTGTAATTTAATAGTTCATATATAAATTTTGAAATGGAATATATCGTCTCACAAATATTAAATTTATGCATTTACTTTGTAAACATTTTTACTATTCTAAATAGAAACAAATGTTCTGTCTTTTTATAAAATATAAAATTTAATCCGCATTGAAATAAATTCGTTAATATTCCACTTCGTCCTTCAAAGGTGTTGGCACCAGATAATACACACTTTCAATAAAAAAATATGAAAATTTCTACTTCCGATGAGTTACACAACTTAGAGTAAAAAATTTGTTAAATTTTAATTATTTAATTGTGATTGTCCGTGAATGATTCTATAATGCATAACTCTCTTAGAATTATAAGGGAAAATTGCAACAATTCGTAGTTCTAACAAATTAAAAGGAAACAATATATATAAACAAATGTGAAGCATGAATATCAATACAAATATAAAGAAAATATTTCCAAACGATAAAAGCATCATATAAAGTTCGTTTCTTCATAGTAATTAAAAAAATATATATATCCTACATTTTTCTCATGTGAACTGTTTGCAACTGAAAATTTTAATTAGTTACTTAACAAAAATGTTACTCTCCAAAATAAGGGGTATTTTCAATTTAGTTATTTTAATTAGTATTAATATGTAAAGGTGTATGAAGAATATATGAGATGAAAAAAGGTAAATAATGTGAAGAGATAAAGGAAAGAAAAGAAAATTCTAACATTCATAACATTTGTGATATGGCAAATATACAATTACACATTTAATAGAAAACACGATGGGTGCAATTTGATACACTGCGTACAAATGAAAATGCATTAATTGCGCTTATTCTTGAGCTATAATTTATCATAATGATACATTTTCACCTAATTCGTGTGAAAAAATTACGAAATAAAAACGTAAAAGAATTATTTATTTCAACTTCCTGCTAATATATTGCTTCAATTGAACTTGAGCCATTATACAAGAATTTATATATATATATATATATATATTATAACGTGATTACATTACTACAATTTGTTACTAGTAAATTTCTTAATTGCTATGTGTAAGTACGCTCTCATAAAGTATATCATAGTTTTATTTTCTATCATTAACGTATTTATTATGTAAAAATAAACTATTTTTTTCCTTTTTCTCGCACACAGATTCATTGTAGTGGGGTTACACATTTTAAAGCATCAATAGTGTCACTGTAATAAAATTAATTTTCATTTTTCCAGATTTCGATTTACTTAGTGGAGAGTGACAAAATGTGCTCGTAGCAATTCCTCTTCTTCGACTTCAATAATGTGAAGCAGCGTATATTACTGAGAAGTACAACGTAAACAAATATTTGACTAAATAAATTTAAACATATTATATTCTTTGCATATAAAACAGTAATGTAATTTCGCAACTACTTCCCTTTTCATTGGAGGGCATATTCTACAAATTAGTGCTTTTCTCAAGGATTCACATTGCCTAATGGAGAGCGCTTTTAGAATCACTACTAAAGCGTATGTAAAGTATAAATATATAAGCAATCGCTGAAAAATGTAAACTTCTTAGTAAAAAGTGGTCATCCAATGTGATGACCCTCCTATGAATTATAAAACATACTGTGCAGCAGGCAGTTCTTACACATTATTGACCAAGTTTTATGGGAACCTTTGTCTACTAATGTATCGATGTGATGATTCCTTTGTATTGATGCTAATAATAATGCTTCCTTAAGCCTTACGTTTAAAGTGTAAACAAATGATACACAAAATTTGTTAAACAATTGACGAATTTGATGCATTAGCTGTTAATTGATACAATATGTGCATATGTACTCATGATACATTATAATAAAAAAAAATGCTTAAAAAGGTACCGCAATATTAGGCATATAACAGAATATCAGATTATTCTATTAAACTAATGACCAAAACAAAAAGGAAAGGAAATCCTACAAACAACAACTGAATAAACTTTTAGACAATAAAACAAAAAAAACACTCAAACGGTTAAGTTATAAAAAAATTACAAAATAAAGTGCATTTTTGACAGCATTATTTTTATCATGCTTTATAAAATATAGCTGCAGATAAAAAATATATTTATGTTTTTAATTTCCCCATTTTTGTGTACTCTTCCATATAAGACATTGCGGATATCCCTAAGTAGACTGATAAGATATGTGCAATCATTTTTCGTTTCTACTTGGATTTACATTTCCAGGCGGGTTTTGTCATAATGGCTTCTCAACCGCTACATGAATATTATGATAAATTGTTTTTTTTTTGAGTGCACGTTTAACTAACTAAGTCCCAAAAGGAATAAACTAAAAGGAAAAATTATTTTAAATAAGTGCATTTATTTTATGCGTATTTATATAAGATATGCCCCATAATATAAACCTATTGTGTTCTTAATTTACTATTGTACTTTGTAGAAAACGAAAAATGTCATTAACATCCCTAGTAATGTGAAAAGACCTAAGGTGGAAGCATCGAAAGGATCACATATTAATTTATCACATGGTTCTTTTGACGTTTTTGAATAACTAAATGTGCGGACATATTCAATGGGTAGAGGCGTTTGTTGCTTTTTATAATAAGTTGATTTGGTTTTTCAATTCCACTATATGTCAATTTTTTATACAAACTAAACGGGTTGCACTTTTCATTGCATTTAAAATACTTTGGACATTCATTTATGTGTTCCCTATTTCGATGATAAATGAAGCATCTTTCTATATACGTTCCATACAATTGATTGATATAAGTGACATATTTTCAATGTCCTTGACATTTAAATTTATCAGTAGAATCCTTACACTCATACAGTGTTTTGTAGTTTTTAAAATAATCATACAAATCTTTCATTTCTTTACATTCATCTAAGCCACAAAAAGAGGTTGAAAAAGCAGGGTTCCTAGTCAGTAATTTTATAATATCTACTTTTAATTTTTTTCTAATTCAGTATTGTTAGATTTTATGTATCATACTACCTGATTATAAATACTAAACTCATTATTTAAAAATGCAGATTTTTCACGATAATCCTCGTTCCGTAGTTCAGAACTGATATCATACACTATTTTGAGTAAGTTGGCAAAACCTCCTATTTCATAAATATTTTTCGAATTGCCAGTAAATATTTTACTCATTTCGTCGTAAGTCCAGTACATGAAATATAAACAATGATCATCCTGATTTTCTTCCTTATCTTCAATGTTGGATAATTTTCCTTTTAAATTTCTTGCTAACTTTTTACAAAGATTGTCCAACTTTGTTCGTTCACTTTCAGATTTAAACTTATCCTTGCAATAGTTGTCATACTTATTAGAGGATGATTCTTTATTCAATTCCTCATATACATCATATGAAGGAAACGTCTTTAACTTTCTTTCCTGAATATCAAAAAGTAGAAAAAAACATTAAATGAATAGGCAAGGTTTCACTTCCACGAATGTATCATTTTAGTCCGTTCTTATTGGTACTCTACATTTAAATAATGAATTTTCAAAAGAATTACTACATAAATTCAATGTGCATTTTATGAATTATGCCTCTAGACGATTACTTACATCAATTGCTGCTTCCAATTTTATATGATTTGAACGCTTGATTTGTTTTCTGATTATCTACTTTTCCTTCTACCGCGGGTAATCCTATATCGCTTTGGAATACAACATTTTAGACAGTTATGAGGACATTTCCTATCGAGTAAATTTAAGGCCTCCTTTCCTTTAAACTTCTCTGCAAATTGGGGTAATTCATAACTATACGCTTCATTCATCTGTGGAGTATATTCCTCTTTCATATGTTTCTACAACTGAAAATGTTGTTTACAAATTGGCAATATTTCTGCTAAAAATTGAGACTCACAAGTACACTTTCTATGCCATCATAGCCTACGACAAAATCATAAAAATGTTTCTTATTTTTCAGTTTATCTGCATTATACGTTTTTGTAAAATTATTATTGCATTTATGGTTATTTTCTCTATCAGATTTGCTAATATCCAAAAACGTTTACAAATTCACGTATATCTTAGCAAATATTAAAAAATTAAGCACTGCTCTCTTTTATATTTTGCGTATAACCAATAGATTAAAAAATCATAACATTTATTGCTACATATATCAGGCAAATTTAAAGTGTAATAAATGTAGTACCAATATTTGCAATATGTGTTCACTCTTTCCCCAAAGCTGACTTTTCGAAAGTTCCTTTACAGCAGCGTCATATTTTTGCAAACCATTACATGATTTCGCACTTAGGTCCAAACATCTATAGAATCTACCCAATTTAGACTTGTTCAAAAATTCAGCATATGAATCAAAAGAAAATAAAAATATACACGAAACATGGTTCGTTTTTCTTATTAAATTCTTCTATATTAAAAAAGAATTAAACAACTCAATCACATTAGTAATAAAAAAATGAAAGGTACATTATCTACTGAGGTTTCAGGACCCCTCTTTCCGGTATCCGCCCCTTCTGCAGTTTGTTCTGAAAAAATTATAGATTTGAGAAACGTTATAAAATTAAGATTGCCATATGTTTTTTTTCATTGACTCTTACTTTTTCTTCTTTAAGGGACATGTCTCTGCATCATAAGAACCGTCTTGTATAGTTAAACAAACGTTTGGACCTTTTTCATTCAGATAGGTAGCTCTCTGTCTTTTCCCCAAAAGTGATGTTTAAATTTGTTTATTTCATCAACATAAGATGATTAATTTCCCTCTTTTTTCATTTCTTTGTATAATTCAAATATGCTCCTTATGTAGGTGCAATATACATCATCATTTTGCTTTATCAGTTTACCCAAATATTCCTGCTATACTATCGTAAAATTCTAAAATATCGAATAACATTTTCTTTAGTACATCCTTATTAAGCTTATAAAATTTATCACATTCACATTTTTTTTCCTATTCCTTTATTAGATATGTTCACACATGCTTTCTGCAGTAATTCAGTATATTCTGAATCATTAATTCAGTCATAAAAGCAGTATTTAAAATAGTCACAACACGTATATTTACTTGATTGACACAACCATGGCTAAATATCCTTCCAGTCGATTAATATGTTTTCAAGATTATAACAAAGAGAAACAAGAACATCCTTTTGTTTGGGAACTACATACCCCAATAATTTTTGCACATATAGGATACGTTTTTCATTTAATATGAGATTTATTGCTTAATAAAAAATAAAATTGATGTAATCCTAATTTATGATATCAAGAATCCTAAAATACAAAAGACATATGCAAACGCAAAAATGTTTATTACAAAGAAATGGCCTTTTACTAAACTGTAGGCATAATAAAAAAACGAAATAAAAATATGCTGCTAATAATTTTAATTATTAATATGCGAAAACAAACTGTATTAATAACTTATTTAGATTAGGGTCTACTAAATTGTCAGACATGTTAGTTTATCTAAATAAAAAATATCAGTGGGTGCATATATATGCGCGCCAATAACAGCAACTTATAATCTATCTAAAGATAACTTATTGTCTTATAACAATGCCAATTTAACATTTATGCGCAGGAAAAAATTTCTGACTAAAAATTAACATTATATTATACTGCTAATATTATAATACCACCTTTAATTATAAAAAAATAGTAAAACGAAACTTAGCTGTATACCCATTTTGGGTAGAACATATCGACCGAAGTTAAATGTAACACATATACACATTACACATTTCCATGAATATGAACTTTGGAAAAGCAAATTATATTTTTGTTCCCATCAGAAAAAAGTCTATTCTTATCGAATTGGTTAGATTTACGAATCTACCCCCTCTTCACAATTAAAATATGTATTTCAAATAAATTGCTCCTTCTAAAAAATATTCTTCCGTTCTATGTACAAATTTTTTTGTCACTCCTTTCAAACAGCATTGTTCGAATAATTTTATTCAGATCCATTGAATTTATGACATTATGTACATGTTTCTGAACCAAACACATTTTATAAAAAAATTAATTCTAGTAAAGTAGAAGAACCAATACAGGAAATAAAACTTAGGAGTTTCAAGCAGCGAAGCATACACATTAGTTCCATGAAAATTGGCAATTTCCTATTTATATTAATCAGTTACACTAATGGAACACAGTAAATATGTCAATGTGGTATTTAAAACAGCTTGTTCCTTTTGTGCTAAATTATCTTACCCGCTTATTCATTAAGGTGTAATTAATAGCACAAGCAGTAAAGGAGTAAATAATTCCGATGTGCAGTTGAGTGTAATAAATATTTTCCAATCACAAATATGTGATATGGGAGTGACAGTGGCTATTTTCTAAATTGATGTAAGTCACCAAAACATTTAGGGATCATATAATTATTATAAACAGGCGAGAGGTGTTTATAAAAACTGTATTTTATTAATACAAGTGCTATGAATATTTCGTAAATGTTTCGAAATTTTATTTATTTGCCTAAAACATACTTATATAATTAATGCATATCATAATTCAGTGTAAAATTAGACCCACTCCCCCTCAACATGCGTAACTATATTATGGAAAGCATAATATTCTAAACAGAACCTGTGATGAGAAAAAAAATTAACTTATAGCATTGCACCTCTTGATTGTTAATTATCCGTCTCTACATTAATATATTGTATATATCTATGAAGAAATCATATATTATATGTGAGCATATCAAATAAAAAAACTTAATAGATGTACATTTCTTACACAAAATAAAATTTTAACAGAATATAATTAAAAACTTCACTAAGGATGTTCACTGTCCTATAAATGGTACATTTTTATATATGAAACATGTCCCCGATAATTTTTTTGAACACTTTCTAATAAAAATACAGCAACCATCTAAGTCGAATGAACACTGTAGAGCTTTTAACCATTATCCACCACACTGAGTAATGTTATGGACATGTATAATTTTTCTTCTTGCGCTTATTTTAGTGTAAACTTCGCAAATATGCACAATTCACGAAATAGCGTCATCATATTCTACATTGTAACATTTGAAAAACGTAAAATTACTTTACTGTTATATTTGGTGTATATTACATTTTTACACCCATTCTAGTAATGTTCTTTCGATTACATATTTTTGCCAATTATTATCGAATATTTCTAAATACAATATTGAAAGTGCTCTTTATTTAGAGGACACTTCGCACTTTTCTTGAAACTAATGATGTAGCATATAGTAGACCCGCACACAATTTTTACTAATCAAATGTATATACATAAACTAATGAAAAGATGATCTAAGACATATCATTAACACCTTTCGAATGAAATAATTTATAACATAATTATCTATCTCCATAAAAGCGCGTTTATCCATTGTATCTGTTCTCCTATACTAAATACAGCTTCGTTATTATGAAATAATGGAGAAAATTAAACATTGCAAAAAATTTTATCTGTTTCTGTGAATAGCCACGGAAGCAAAAAAGGAACTAACATCGGATTTATATCCATACCTTTAATTTTAAGCCAATTCGTAACCTCGTGAGTAATTTCATTGGCACATATTTTTAATAATTAATTAATGATATTAAAATTGTGTAAATATGTACTAAAATGAAACCATTTCATAAAAGAAACATTTACACATGAATTGAGGAAATATAAATAAAAAAAAGCATAAAAATAATTGTTTATGATTTTTTGTTTTTTCCAAAATTATTATTTAAAGCTACATCGATTATAAAAAAACATAAATAAATGAATACCTAAGTCGTGTAATTTAAAAATAATGATTGCTAGAATTATCATAATTATGCGCTCATAAAAGAAATTACAAAAAGAAATTCTATAATTATTTATTCATATTATACGTTATTAAAATTATAACAATATATTTCCATAAAATTTCCTAACTTTTTTTCCATTTATATGGAAATAATGTTATTTTGTAAAACCAATTAATTTTATACTTTAATAATGACTAAGTTTGAAATATTTTCCCTATATTTTTTTATTCCCACATTTAAGAATTTAACTTT
>NW_004193325.1:0-5650 GCF_000321355.1 Plasmodium cynomolgi strain B
AAACAAATAACAGGTATATTTATATGGTATTATACCAATTGTTTCGTCTAAATTGCTCTGATCTATTTGTACAGAATTATTTTCTTCAACAGGTTCAGAAAATTTAATTTTAATATGTACATTGTAGCATGTGGTATTTTGGAAAGTAGCATAATGAATATATTTATGATGCATGTAATTTGATAAAGAAAAAGTGATGGCGCCGTATTATAAAACATACTATATGGATCTGGATTAAGTGTGCGCGTTTCACTGTCTAACATAATAGACACAGTTCTTTGTTCAGAAACTGTCTCTTCTTCAGATTATATTTGAGCAATTTCTGTATTGGAAACTTCAGAAATAGAGGGATGCTGAGTGTCCTGATAAGTTTGAATATTCGTGGGTTCTTCATCGATTTTATATTCATATTTTATATGTGCATCGTAAGGCTTTCTAACGGAACGAAACTCATAAATCGCATTATCATCTGGAGCAATTTCTTCGAGAATAGCATAATTTAAAATGCTTAATCCAGCTGCATATTTTGTATGAGAATTGTAATATGTAATTTGTTCATAGGATGTAATTTGTTGAGTATATCCCTGATCTGTTGCGCAACAATCTGAATTATGTATAACTTTTGGAGGAGGTTCTTTTTCCTTAACATTAACACAATAATCGATGTTATTTTCAAAAGATACCTTTTCGGTCATATCACATTTGTTTGTAAAATTAATTTTGTCAGATGTCATTAAATTCATATATTTATTTTTTGTTTCCTCTTTAAGAAAATGCGTTTTCTGTTCGGTTAACCATTTTTCATATTGTGAACATCTTGTGTTGCAAGGTTCTTTATCTTTACCTGATGATTCTGTTTTACATTGTTCTAATGTTTGTATATTACTTATATAACCATTCTTTTCGCTACAAAAATCTATCTACTTCATATGCTATTTTAATACGTTCCTCGTCATCAGACATAAAATCCCTTGGACATTCCACATACTTAGTAACACTTTTTAACAATTTCTCTACATTATTTTCAATTTTATAAGATTGTAAATTATCACCAGTATATCACTTTGTGCAATCGCCATTGTAATTATTTAAATAGTTAACTAATTTTTTGCACGTTTGAAGAAATATTTTTGAGTTCCCTGATGTGTCTAAGTCCAAAACTTATTCTCTAACTTTATTTATAATATCAATGTATAAATCATTACAATTGCTAAAATGAGATTTTGTGCACACATTATTATCCCCATAGGTTACTTTAGCCATTGTTAAACCATTAGAAGTTATTATAGAAGTTTCCTTTGATATTCGTTTAAATGAACAAATTGGTGAGTATATTAGATATATTTATATGTAGGAAATAGGAACAAGCTATTTCACATTTTTGCATTATGACCAAATGTTATTAAATATAAGTAGGAATAAATAACAATTGTAATAGAGTGCAAAAATTGACAAATTTTAACCTGTCATTAGCTTGCTTCGTAAAATGGAATATTTACATTAGTTGAAATAGTAATGTTTTAAATGGGTACTGCTTAATTGGTAATTTACAAAATGAATGTATCGACTGATGTTTCTGTTCAGCCTTGTTTCATTTTGACATTTTTAATTAGCCTATCATACTTAAATATTTGGGAATATCATGTATTTATTTTGTAGGGTGAACCTTTTTCTGACAAGTTTTGTCATACTTAAAAATATGAAAGGATCTAAATAATAAAAATTTACATCTAAACAACAGCGATAAATTAAATGAGTTTTATTTTGGAAAGTCGAAAGAAAAAGAGATACAAAATTATCTGCTACTATTCCCATGAAGGAATATATTCCAATGATTTAATAAGCGATTTTTTATATCCATGTTTAACAGGTTATAGTTAATTTTAATGATTATTATCAACATAAGTTGACTTATTTTTACAAGATGTTGTAATCCTTAAAGAGTAATCTTATAATAATCATTCCAAATGTTTAATATTCCCAATTTAGAAGAAACTTGAATCGGTATAACACACCAAAAAATGTGTTATCTTTCTTTTGCATAATTAGCACAATCTTTTTAAACCAAACAACAGTGCCATTAAGATATCATTGTGTACATTAGGGAAAAATAGAATATCTTAAAAAAGTGCAATAGTATATCATGATAATATAATTATTCAACATTGCTAGACAAACATGTGTGATTAGAAACAGGTTCGAAGAATAATGTATATATTACGTGGATTATGTCAGCATGTTTTCCTACATTTTTGGCATTTGAAAAAGGTAGATACAGTTTTATTTGTTTGGCCAAATGGTCTTTATACCTTTTTTACAAATAAGCAATGTCCTAAATTCTATGTTGATGTACATTTATTTTAAATGTCACTAAATGTAAAAGAGTTTGCATATTCTTTTCAGGATAAAAAAAAGATTTTTTAATTTTATTTTCCTTAAAAGGAAATGAAATATTAGTGGAGCTCTTCATTTCGTAATTATATAATTTTAGGAAATATTCAACAAAGATGGCAATTATAACAACAAAATGTTTATAAAAATTAGTTTTTATAATATTATCCATTAACATTTATTTATCATGAATGAATGGTGGGCTTTAAATTTTTTATTCCTTTAATATAATTTCAGTTAATGGTGAAAAATTGGCTAACTTCCTTTCGGTTAAAACGAGCAAGAAGCGAAATATTACAAATTAAAGTGCAAAATATTTTCCAGCACCACCAATATATGCGATTATTCATAAGTAAAAAAAAAAATTAACAAGGATGGCCGTAATTATCTACAAAAGCGTATTTAATGGAGTCGTAAAAATTATCGAATTAATGTTTCAATACGTAAATTTAAAATACATTCATCCATTTACCAATCGAATAACTACGTAATAATTAATTATTTAAAAGTAGAACTATACTTTTCCTATGTATAGTTGCGGTTTAAATTGATACATTTCCCCTCACCGCTTTTGATAATCAAAAATATTGTTTACAGTGACTACAAATGAAGAGCTTTCTACATTCAAAGTATAAACATAAAGGGCTACATAAATACATAGATGATATAGGATGATACATTTTACCTTTTTATATATCAATAGTTATACTTTTAAAACTTTTATAATTTAATAAGTACAGATATGTTAAAGAAAAATGGTAAAACCAACGGCACAAGTAGTAGTATCTGCGGCTGATTTGGTACACGCATATACACATATACGCATATATATATTTATTTTATTATATATGCTTTACAACACATGTAATTCGTTTCTATAAAGAAAAGAGGGAATTTTCTATCATTAAAACAATCATTTTAGTTTATACTCGATAACCTTTTTATGATTATTTTTAGGAAAATGATGCAACTGCTTTAGGTTTTCATACATTGCATGAAAAATTCTTCGTAATTCCAAAACAACTAACAAATGATAGCAATTGTGATCCATTGGAAAAAAAGCAAAGGGGTGCCAAAGATCTTTGCAATAATGTGGTGCATTTTTTAAAAGAAATAGCCAAAAAGAAGGGAACAGAACAATATCAACTTTGTAGTTATTTGCCATATTGGTTATATGCTGAAATAGCGAAATTTAAGGTAGATAACAACGCAAAGATTAGCACTATATCTTTTATTAAAGAACTTACGGAAGCGGTGAAAAAGGCTAAAAATGGCATTTCTGGATATAAGTGTAATGTTTCACTTTATGATGCTAATATTACTTTAGATGAATGGAAAATAAGGAAGTTTTTGTATATTTATTTTAAAAAATTTGATGAACTTAGCCGTGATGTCAATCGCACGAATAACGACAAATGCAGTAAGCATAATAAATATCTTAATAGCATTAATTCATTATATAAAACGTATTACACGAAGTTAGGATGTGGGGGGTGGTTTTGGAGTATTGGTCCTGATTACTTTCCATGTAGTTCTTCGTATAACCCTAACAAACTTTTACCTAAAGTAACAACGTGTAAAGATCAATCACCTAGTCGTAGTACTTTACTTTCATTTTTGCCTTTTTGGGGGAGCTCGAGTTCATCGCATTCATCATCTTCAAGCCAGGCAAGTACAGGGAATCCAGCTTCTTCAGATGTTCCTAAGGATGGACCATCAAAACCTGTAGCAGGTTCAGTAGGTGGCGTATCCGCACCTGGCACGAAATTAAATGTTGTAAAATCCCCAAGACCTGTAGGACCAGCAACTGTGGGACGTCTAGATGCAACCGGAACGTTAAATGGACGTTCTGCTTATCCGAATCAGCTAGATCAATTGTTACCTTTGCCTGACGGCTATCCTGGCCTCCCTACACCACCTGAGGGCAGTGCCAGTTCATTTGATTTTCTTAAAAAAACACGTGATATATTGAAATCAGATTATTTTCGCCATTCAGTCATGGGGGTTTCAGTAATTGGAGTACTTATCTTCTTTTACTTTTACTTTAGTGTAAGTTAAAATTTGATTTTATCATATGACCATTCTTTGGAAGCATTTGCAGTTTATAATTCTTTAAATGCGTAATTCTGTAGTCCACATATTTCCCGTTTTTTCATTTCATTTTTGTATTAGCCTTCTCGGCCAGGATCAGGATCGAATAAAAGAGAACAAGGAAAGAAGAAATATAAAAGTGTTGATTATTATGATTATGAAAAATATGATAATCATGATAAATATGATAATCATGATAAATATGATAATCATTATAATCATGATAAATATGATAAATATGATGACAATGATGGTTATAGAGATTATGATAATTATGATGACAATGATGGTTATGGAGATTATGATAATTATGATGAGTATGAAGAAGAACTATCAAGACACGGACCAGAAAATTCATACCATGATCGCCAAAGGAGGGATGTACATATGTCATGTCAGCCTAGACGTGACTCTTATTACTAATATGTGCAGATTGAAAAAATTCGTAACAGCAATTTGATCGGGAAAAAAATTAGCACAATTTTTAAGCAGAAAACTGTTCAAATATAGAGAAATTGTGAGACTGTTTTATAATTTCAAAACGGTCAGCAGAGATTACATATCGCAACAATGGTTTAAAATTATAAAAGGTCCCACCTTACATATACATATATGTGTAAAGTAAATAAAAGAAGTTGTTAAAGTGGAAATTCCACAATAATTTGATCTATTTGAATTCACTTTATTGTATTTCCTTTTTTTTAAGTGGTGAATCCTTGTATTTAACACTTTTTTCGTGCTATATGCTTCTTAAGCCAATTCGATTAATTCATTGTTGTTTAAAATGATGCTCATTTGAACATTGTCATAAGGCGATTTCATATGTGTGATGTTCAAATGATGCGAATTGATTTGTCACCCTACAAGTATCCTTTAAAATAATGCAAACATGTATGTGTAAATTAAAGTGTTAGATAAATAATTATATTAATTCTAATAAACCTGTTTTGGCAATTTAAAAATTATACTTTAGTGTAACTTTTTTTATGATAACAACGTCTGTCTTTTTAATGTGTCTATAAGCACTTTTTATACATATGATATTAATATAACTGCCCAACTTTTTTTGAAGAGTTTGCGTAATACTTACTATATAGTGGAAATTGTGTCGTAGGTTGCATAATTTTTTTATTTTACCTGTTTATGTTTATTCTTTGAAATATATACT
>NW_004193325.1:5920-10454 GCF_000321355.1 Plasmodium cynomolgi strain B
TTTTACAACGTAGAATCGTATATATTTGGTAAATTTTAGTATTCTTCTTTTATTATTTAAAATTTGTAACTTGTATTGTTCATTTAGTCAAAGATAAAAAAGGGGAAATAATGTGTTACTACGACTACTAAGGGAATATCAAAACAGCAATTAAAGCTTCATAGATCAAAATCCAAAAATAGGATTACTTTTTTTATTAATAAGGACGATTTTATTTTTCTTTACTATGTATAAACATTATTCTTGGGAAAAAAATTGAATATTAAATGAAGGGTTAATTATAGATTATATTTAATACTTAGGAAATTTTAAACTTTTTTTTTTTTAATTATAAGTTTCTAATAGAATTACATAATATTTCGCCTATATATTACAACTCTATCAATTAATAATTCTCCAAATTATATTTTTTTTTTTCTTTGGTTTTCACAATTATATTTTATTTATTATTTGTTTTTTTATAATAAAAGATCTTTATTTTATTATTCATTAAGGTGTATGTAAATAGAATAAACTTAAACTATAATTTAAGTGCACACTGTTACCATACAATAATTTTCTTAGAGTTATAGTAAAGTAGGCAATATATGACATATTATTATGTTGTATTTTTCGTTTTTGTGTAGTTCTATACGTATAAAATATACTTCTATCTTTAGATAACATGAATGAAGGCTTACTTGACTCTTATTTTAAAAAAATATTGGAGGAAGTACTTAATCACAAGGTATCATGCAAATTAATGATAATTTTTTTGATTTAAAATTATACTTCACTTGATGCAAGGGAAAATTATTTCTTATAAGGAAAAACCTTATAAGCGTATGTATATATGTATTTTTCTTTATGCATTTTAGGATAATATATTATATTATATAAGGTACATTTATATTCATTATATAGACTACTAGATGAAAAATATTCAGACAGTGATTCTTATGAAATATGTAAAAAACAAATAGAATCTTATGATGACGAAAAGAAGGAATACATTTTATTATTTTGTCGGCAACTTGAAAGCATATTCCCATTATTTGGATAGTGATTTGTCATTGTTTTTTCGGTCAGATCATACTAAGTCCTGTGATTCTCTGGACTATTGATTTTATAATTAAATAAAAGACCGTCAATTTTCTACTAATGTTGTAGAATTTCTTTACAAAGCATGGGAATATATTATTAAAGGAAATAATATTAAAAGTAAATGTAAAGTGAAAAGACATATCTACCCTAGTAGAGAAGAATTGGAAAATAAGAAAAAACTATATGATTTTTTATTATGTTATGAAAAAATAAAAAAACCATTACAAGCGAGTAGACATAGTAAAAAAGATAAGTATTATAGCTATTTATGGGCCATATTTAGTTTATACGTAAAGATGAATCATGATAATACATTGAAAAATGATAATGTGTACAGTTGAAGAAATAAAAAAATTTAAACAAATCGTTATAATTGGATATGACAAGTTAGTTCTATTAAAGGAAAACTGTCCAGGTATATGTCTAGATTTATTATTAACCCCCCAAAAAACAAATGTGTGTTCACTAGATGAAAGTTATATAAAATATCTTCCAGAAAATGTATGGTTAGAAGATATTACAAAGAAGATTTATAAATTACATCTTCAGGAAACCACTAGATGGAATAAACCTTTAAAAAATATTTGTAAAGACTCTATTTGATAATATGTATTTTCACTTTTTAATAACACTTTATGTTTAGCTGATTATTTGAATTTTTAATATCCTGTTAAGTTGAATAAAATGTTCATTCATAAAAACGATCATTTACGCATTTATATATTTTACCTTTATCTATAGGATGAATTTAAGTATATATGAACTTTAAATAAGTTCTATACTCATTTAGACCACAGCGTTTATACATGTGATAACCCCAAGAATACTAACAGTGAAAGTAATAAAAATAATACTCCACAACATACATGTAAAGTAAAATGAATAAATGAAATCGCTAATTATATTGGACCAATTTGTAATTTTTATGGCATATACTATGATAAGTGGTCAGATTATTTGTTATATTGGTTGTACGGTGTAATAGAAGAAAGTAATTTCACGCCCTTTCAGATTCATGATGTATTCAACGAAATGGACATATTGAAAAAGAGTGTTAAATGTTTCAAATATGAAAATAAAAAATGTAAAGAGAAATTTGAGAAAGTATTCAATACCCAGGTGTTAAGAAATAAGAAATTGTTACACGATTTTATAGAACATTACGACAACATAAAAAATCTATTGAGTAGTGCAGAACAGAAGAATAAGGAAATATATTGCGAATACGTGAAACATTATTTTGATTTGTAAAAAAGTTGTAAAAGGAAATTCCTTTAGGCTTAACCAAATACTACCGTGAAGAAATAGAGACCTTTGAAAGAAAATTTAATAACGGTTCTTTATCCTTCTTAGATGGAAAGTGCTCTCAGAATGGAATAAAATCATTATTCGACGCAGAAAATGTAACTATAGGTCCATTAAAGCAATTGTCCAAAGAAGTTATCGAACTAATAATAGAACCATTGAAAAATGAAGAAGCGATTAAAGTAAAAAAAATAAATTAAAAAAATTATTGTAATATTTTATTAAAATTTATTTAAAAAAAAAATTATTTTTAACATGAACTACTGATCTATGAAAGAATAAATTTTAATGTTTTAAAGAAACATTTATTTATATAACATCAATTTATTGCTTTCTATCAGGAAAATATTTTAAATCTGTTGCCTTCTAACACTGTATATGAGGGATTTAACAAAACCGATAACGTTAGTAATTATGAACGTGTTTGTAATGGACAATTTTGGTCCGGTAACAAAAAAGAAGAGCTTAAAAAAAATTTGTAAAACTTTATATATAAATTTAAAGGAAAAGAAATATATTATTAATGATAAAGACAAACTTGAAGAAAATCGTTGTTCTTACTTAATTTACTGGGCTTGTGATAAATTAAGGAATATCTTTAGTGATTCTTCCAAATATTATAATTTTAGAGATTATTTGAACAAAATTAATAACATAATACGTAGCATTAATAATGATGCTGTAGCAGGTAAATCTTGTTACTTTTATTTAGATGGTAATTTTTTTCAATGGGATGAAGAAAAATATTTGCACAATTATTTTAAGAATCATGGGAGTATAAAAACTAAATATTATTATGATGAGGAGAAAAAAAATATATATTGAGAATACCTTTCATTATGTTCAAAAGTTGTATGAAAAATATATGTGGAACTACTGTAGATATTTTTATCATGGTAAACCTTGGAACCTTTGTCCAAGACATTTTTAGTGTGATCAAGTGTATAATCCTTTTGAACTTCTATCTAAGTTGAAATGCACAAATGAAGTAAAAGGAGAAAATGAAATAAAAGATAAAAATAAGTTAAATGGTGAAAGTATTCAAAGAGTATACGAAGCTTTAACTGTTGACCGTGACATTATAATACAAACTCAAGTAAAAACATATAATAAGTTAATTTCGAATCCTTTCAATAAATTCGTAACTGCTTCTTTCACATTTTTTAGGAACACTTTCCGTTTTGTTTGTACTCTATAAAGTAAATAAAGAAAATTATGAAAATACACAAATATTATGTAAAAACATAAACTATAATACTATTTATAATTATAAAAATATTGCATTTATATTAAATGTGTTTTGCTTAATCTGTGTATATTTTAGTTTACGCCATCTGGAATATGGTTTAATAAGAAAGTATTAAAGAAAAGGAACAATAATTACGTTGCTGCAGAAGAGCTAAAAAGCCAGTTATCATGTAATCCTTCCGTACCTATGCATTCAAATGCAAAAAATAAGAGGATTGCGTTAGCTTATCAATCTGCTTGAGTCTCAAAGCAATCGCATGACATAAATTAGAAAAAATATCTTAAATTTTTTACTTGATATTGCACTCGTAATTAAATCTAATATTAATAGCCTAAAAGGCCTAATTAATCCTTTTGTGTTTATTTGTTTTTTAATTTTTTTAATAAAACATATTATATTTGAATAGTTATACATACCATAAAAGAATATTTCACATTTTTTGTGTAAAAATAAGCTTTTTTTTTTTACATTATTATTTTTTTCTGTAAGAACAGTACTTATATATATATTTATATTTATAGCATCTATTAAAAGGCTACGTGTTATTGTGAAATGTGTAACTAGTTTATTTTAAAATATAAGGAAATCAAAATTTAAAATGAAATGTGTTTTACTATTTATTTTTAGAGCAAATATCCATAATATGTTTATAACTTAAAATTTAAAAAGTTGAATTTTCTATAAAATAATTTGCGCTATATGGAAATTTATGCTTAATCTGAGTTATATTTTCTCAAAGCTATAATTATTTACTTCAATGTTTTTAGTAATATTAGGGTTATACAATGTTTTTGGTTTAAAGAATAATTCACAACACAAAATATATATATGTTTTTTATCAGTATAATGCTACTTCTAATAAAAGGGTACTTTATATATCTTTGTTTTTAATACAAC
>NW_004192650.1:0-10067 GCF_000321355.1 Plasmodium cynomolgi strain B
TTTTTAGCATGTTTTAAAAGGGCGTGAAAAAAAAAAAACTTTGAACTATTGAAACAAAGATTACCGTTTTAACCTCTTTTTTGTTTTTTTCTTTTTGTTTGTACGAAACGCAAAATGGAAGGAGAGAAATGCCGAGCTTTTGCAAATGTCCGTGGCGCGTGCGTATGCACCAGAGAGGCTCCACGCCAAGGTACTGCATGCGTCCTCCTCGTTGGTTAAGTAGCCTCACAAGTATGGAAGTTCATTCTGAGACAACACAGATGATGGCCTTCTTTTTTTTTCCCCCACCCCTATTTTGTTTTGGCGCAGTGGTGTATGCTACGTTTCCTTTTTTTTTTTTTTTTTATTTAGAATGTTGCTTGTCCGTTTTGCCATTTTGCCATTCGTCCATTATTCCATTCTTCTTCCTGTTGAATTTTTTTTTTTTTTTTGTCAACCCCTTGGAAGACTCGTTCTGGTGAACTGAAGAAAACTCAGGGAGACAATCTCCAGGGGGTGTGCTCACGAGGGGGACGTTGTCTGGTTAGCAGGAAAAAAAAAAAGTAATTAATCTACAACTGGGGATGTCAGAAGCAGCCGTGTGGGGACACAATTGTAGAAGACTCGCACACGTATATAGCTACCAGAACGGGCGTATTTCCCCGCACCGCCATGCGGGGGAAGTACGCTCTGCTGAGGAAAATCCTCAACAAGAGCCACGATATTTTGTCAGGCGTCTCTTCCGAGTCCGGTGCGGAAGGCTTACTCTTCTCTTCGGAGGAGGAGAATCTGGGGACCAAAGAAACTATGGGAGTTCTCTTTACGAAGTATCGTCCTGTAATTCGAGCAGTGGGGGAGATACGAACCGTGCGCCATTGCGCATGTTCCGGGTACTTCATAAGCAGTATATGATAATTTGGACGCAAATATTATTAAAGGTATGATCGTGGTTGCAGCAGCAATTGGAACAATATTCGTCGTTTTCTTCTGCAATGGAGTAATTACTCATGATGAAGGATAGGACTAATATGTTAGGAGCTATAATTCATTTTTATCCTTTGGAGGTATAGTTTTGAGCTGGAAATGTGTTCACATATTTCGTATGTTCCATATAGTCTTTTGGAGTAGAATCGGGTATTAAACCAAGGAATAGGAAAAAAAAAAGAGGAGGATGGGGAAAAAATTGAGCATAGTTGGTACGAAGATTATGAGGAGGAGTCATCAATGTATAGATGTGGGGGAACGTTTTCATATTCAGGAACGGGTGGGTTACATGTGAATTATCACTTTGATCAGGGGGATTCATATTGTTAACTGTGAGCATAGGTGGGAACCTTTGTAGAAGTCAATGTAGTAGGAGATAGTGTAAAGAACTGTTGTTATCTTAAATAATGAAGAAAAAGAAATGATGGGAGAACAGAGGAATTGTGCAACACATTATGTAATTAGAAAAAATTTGTCTATATGTGTGTTACATTTGAGAGTATAAAAGAAGTAATAGATTATGGGAATAATTAAAATATTAAATATAATTCGACAACGTAAATTACGTGGATCGTCTGAAGTTGGGGATATTATTTGAATATAAATAACGTTAAACAGCTTAAAAAAATGTTGTAAAATTATATTATGAAAGAAAAAATGTTATTGTGATATACGAAAGCCTACGATTTAATGACAAAAGGTTTAATCGAATAAGGAGAAAATTATAAAAATACATTATAAATAATGTAAGGGGATGTTATAATACAAATTTGTTAGTGCACTTGAAGCCTTGAACGATAATATGATGTTTAATATAATTACCTAAGATCAACTGAATGTATATTTATGACAAACATGAAATAGTGTGCAATTCGCGAGCATATATAATTTATGTATACGGTTTTTATACACGATACGTGTGAATTATATATGAGTAGTTTTTTTTTGTGTATTCATTACTCTTGTTTAGTTTTGATCTAATAATATATCATAATTGAAATTAAATATGAGTGATTAAAAAAAATTTTTTTTTTTTTGTTCTTTTTTTTCTTTCCTGAAAAATTTTGTTGTTTGATTCTCATATCTTTTCCACATAATAGGTATGTGTACGATATCATCTTACCGTTTTGCTCTTTCAAAGGTGTTGTAATAAACTATCCACATATAATTCTTTATATTTCATGTTATCTTCCATTTCGCACTTTTCTATTACTAATGCCAGGATAAGCATCCATAATTTTGCTATGAACTGTTTTTCTTATAGAATTCTTGATATAGTGGTTGCTTCTCTAGTATTTCCATCTTTGTCCAAGAAACACGTTCGTTCGCCTTTTCCATTTCTAATTCTTTTGGTACTTCCAATTCGTTCTGTTGTTCGTCTAGTTATAATTCGTTTTGTTGTTGCTGTGCTAATTTGTCTGATTCCTGTTCTAATTTGTCCGCTTCTACTACTTCCTCTTTCTCTATATTTTCCAACAAACACCTAAACCAATTTTTTCCACTGATCGTATCCATACGTGCATGTTGCTTCGCTACCCATTGTATCCACGAATAGTTCTTCCGTTCTAGGAATGGCATACATGGAATATCATTCTTTTCATGGAATTCGCTATGATTGGCTGGACTCTGCTCAGATTCTGCGACCTTCTGTATATATTCTTGCTGTTCCTGTTTCCATTCGCTTTTTAAGGTATGGAACCACAGTTCGTTTTTGCACACTTCCAACACCCCTTTATTTCTTTCAATCCAATGGACCCAGTTGGCGGAGTTTGCGCTCCAGTTTGTCCGGTGTGCGTCCCATAAAAGAGGCTATTATTTTTCTACTTCCTCAGGGTTTATGGTTCCCCCATTCGTGCTTCTGGAATCGGTTGACACATGGTTCTGTGTCAGTTCTAGACCACGTACTTCTTCGTCTTGCGTGCATTTCTCCTGCTCGAATTCGTCCGTTCTTCCGTCTTGCACACGTTCGTCCTTCATGAGCTCCTGTTCATCATTTGGGAACGCCTGTTTGCCGTCCATCGACTCCTGCTGGTTCTCCATAGACTCACGTTCTCCCTGCATAAACTCGTGTTGCGTGAACTCCTGCGCGAATTCCTGTACGAGGATTTGGATAAAATCGTTTTTGTGCAATTCCCAGATACCGTGTTGACTTTCGTCCACGAATTCCAAGTAGATATCAATAATGGTCTTGCGGTGGACGGTCCCTTTGGAACCGGCTCCTCTGCTTCTTCTTTCCTTGGGCGTAGATCTGGGTGGTCGCTTCCTCGTCATGGTGTACCCATGGGACGTGTCCGGGGTGGGTGGGACAGCCTGTTCGTCGTGTTGTATGTGTTCGATGATGTTTTCTTCCAAGGGAGGAGCGATGGTTACGTGTAATTTTTTTTATATCTTCTCCTGCGGCCGAATGCGAAGGCGAAATTCTGGAGTAAGGAAGGGAAAGGCGGAAGAACATGGATGATGAAGAATTGTGTGTGTGGGGAATGTTACAAGCATGATGATCATATGGGTGAGTGGTGTGTGTTATGTGTGGGGTGTCATGTGAATGGTGAGTGTAGCATGCTCATGGAAGTTGTGCAGTATGTAGTGTGTATGCTGTATGTGAGGTGTACCATGTGTGGTGTGCATGGGATGCGACTCCCCGTGTTGTGTGTTGTCCCTTACCTTCCAAAGGAGGAAACCGAGGAGGACGGTGCCGATCAAGACAGGGATGGGGGGGATGTAGGGGATGAGGGGGTTGCCCCCCTTCGGTGGTGATGGAAGTGGAGTGATTGGCGTGGTGTTAGGCGTTCTTGAAACGTCTTATACGGTTGGTGGCTTTGAATCTGTTCCTTTGTTGTCGACTGTTGCTGTTGCCTCGGTTGTTTGTGTTCCTCCCGAACCTGTATCTCCTGCGGGGGAGAATTGAAGTACCTGGGTAACTTGTGATGTGGACCCCCTTCTTTGGATAGCATCTTGTCCTTGATTTTCTTGTATATGTGCAGGTTGAACGTTGTTCACTTTTTCTTGGCTATTGCCCACTGTTTGGGGAGCAGTCTTTGTACTAATTTGTGGCGTGGATGGTTCCTGGTGGCTATCACTACCTGTTGGTTTAATCTGTGTGGGAACACTTACATCGTTATTATGTGGTCCAGATGCTGAATGTGAGATGCCATTCTTTCCTTGTGGAGTTACTTCCGTAACAGATGTTACCGAACTCTTCTCTTGTATGGGGCCGGAAGCAACCAACGTGGGGGTCTGCGAAATATGCGTTCCACCAAGGGAACTGTCGTCTGTTTTAACATTGGAGGGGGTAACAGAAAGGGTTGCTCTTCTTTCGGGCACGTTGATGATTGGTACATTCGGCTCGGGTGGATCAGTGTTATGGGAAACACCTCTGGAGGTGGACGGCTTAGTGGAAGCAGCACTACCATCACCGGACTGTTTCGGACCTTGGGAACCGCGGGTAATGGAAATGCCGGAACCAACAGTGTCGGGACCACCTTTCCCGCTGCCGGCCTTACCAGCACCAGATTCAGAAGCGTCAGCACGGGATTGTCCATTAGGGTCTTGCACGCGAGTGGACGTAGGGGTAGGCGTCTGAGTTACCGTTGAATCTTGTGAAGCAGTCTGACCACTTAGTTGACCACGCCCTTCCTGCGACTCACCTGGCGAACTTGGAGAAGTGCTGTCCGCAGACGGTTTCGCGGCGGGGAGGTTGGCGGACTGCGTAGCTTCCTGCTGCTTCTTCTTTTCTTTTAGTTTTACTTCTTCCTTTACCGTCTGTACTGTTTCGTTCAGTTCTAGAACAGCCGCTTCCACATTCTTCAACTGCTTTCCAAAATCAACCCTCGGAGTTTTCGAAGGTTTACCTCCACTCCCATTCAACTTCCTCAATTTCTCCTCCCACTTCTTCTCTACTTCCACACATCTTCCAAACGTTAACACGCCTCCACTGAACTGGGCAAATTATCATATTTCTCAAGGCCCTCACTGAACTGGGCAAATTATCATATTTCGCAAGGCCCTCACTGAACCTCGATGACAACATCCCTTGAGGTTCCTTCAGAACAGACTTCTTCTCCGTACTATCATAATTACCGTACTTTCTCACACAAAACTTCGCACTACCCCCAGCGTCCAATTCTGACCCCACATCGTCCATTGCTGCCAAAATGTATTGCATGACCGCCCTCGGAACACAATACACTTGTTCGAACAAATACAGCCACATATTCAACATGTTACACCTTATATAGGAATTCAAATTAGTACCTGAGATACTCCCTTTTGTGATATCCTTATATGCAACCCTCACAGCTTCCACAATGACCCTGCATATTTCCTTGTATTTGCTTATGTCTTCCACATTGTTCCCTGGGACAGTCTTCCCGCACAAAGCTTCAAGACCACTTCCCCCTCCATCACCCTTATAACTCCACTCGTTTCTTCAAATCTTCAGAAAATTGCTGGAACACGCCCTTTGCCTGTCGCTTCTCTTCCTCCTACGAATAAAAAATTGCACATGAACATTCCCATGTACCGCGATGGCGCCACTTAAGTTATCCCCCCAACGAACACAATATCCCACGTGATAGGCCCACTTATTTCGTGCAAAATAAAGAAAAAGGAAACTACAAAATACCTTCCCAATATTTTTAATCAATAAATTC
The DNA here is from genome assembly GCF_000321355.1 of Plasmodium cynomolgi strain B. Classification (NCBI taxonomy): domain Eukaryota; phylum Apicomplexa; class Aconoidasida; order Haemosporida; family Plasmodiidae; genus Plasmodium; species Plasmodium cynomolgi. The sequence goes on from NW_004192650.1 coordinate 5,613, forward strand.
AGGGAGTCCCACTGCGCCATTACTGCTTACACATCCCCAAAAACATGCATACGCATATGAAAGAGAAGCGTACAATACCGGATGCACATGCACGTTCGTGTTAATCCCTATTAACACTACACGATAAGTTAGCGCTTGCCCTAATGTACACTACAACCACATGACACGCAAACGCATGCACTAATATACATCACAATCTGACAACATGTAAACTTCCGTTCTCACCCTCCCCAAACACCTATGCAGGCAATTGCATAAAAAATTCTCCTCCCCATTTTTTTTACCCCCGGTTTCTACTTTAAACACCTTCTTCCCCTTTCACATGGAGGTCCCCGCGCGTAATGCCCATGACACCAACTACACTTATACTATATCTTTCCCCTCTCTTAATTCCTCACTCCCAGGAAGCACCAAATACATTCCCTACATAAATATGACGTAGACATAGGCTGATCGGCCGGGGACCCCCTAATTCCATCCATATAACGTAATGCAACATGAACCCGTGTAGTACTTTATAATATAACATAACACCATGCAATATCATATAATATCATATAAGACAACATAATACAATTGAACGTAAAATAGTTCTCACTGTACTAAAAGATTCAGCACGAGCAAAAAAGGTAATTACTACTGCATCATACATGCTCCGAAAAACCAAAGAACCATAAAGTTGCATGCTCCCCCCCTCCCCTCCTGTGCATATATGTCCGACAGAACGTGTGCATCCGAGATAAGATTTTTCTTCTTCTTCTTCCATGAATCCTCGAGAACCTGTTTAACAAATTCTTTCTTCACATATTACATCGAATTCAGCGGTAACATGCATTCATGTGCAACGGCCAGAAACCTCCTCATGAAATGCAGTGCGGAACTGTTCATGCCCTATATCAAACTTTAACATATCATTCCACTATAACATAACATTCGAGCACGGATTTCGGCCATACTGCATGCATTCACAGCCACATACACTACACGTGAATCAACAAGTACTTGTCTCCTCTGTTCATGTTCTTCCACTTTGAATAAAATAATTGACATTTCTTATTTCTCGGTTCATGAATTTCCGTTAACTTCCGCGAATTTCCGTATTAATTTATATACACATATAATTTTCCTAACCACAAATTTACAAAGAAACATAGGTTTCATCCATTATAATCCACCATAATACATCACAACATATGCATTCTTGCTCTACCATGGGATAACAACTGTGTCTTCCATTTTTCCATAAAACTACCCCTCCCTCTCGGGGGGAAATTCGAATAATACACAAAAAAAAAGGGCCCGAATTCTTCCACCCCCTGGGTTCATACATTTACCCATAACTCATAATAATAACTACTTCCCCCTTTTTGCCCTCTTCCGATATGTAACTCATTTTTTTCTATTTAACAGCCATGGTTCCCACCTCCCATTTCCTTTTTCATTATGCGTGACATAACATTTGCACACTTTATATCTGCCTAACATAACAAAGCTCCTTCTACAATGACATTTTACAATATTTCTTTTCCTTACTCTACGAACATATTCGTCCCTTTATTACACTATGTACTGTACATGTCGATACGAATTTACACACTCTAACACAGTACGGTTCGCACTATTCAGAATTCCAATGGTTACTGCTCATAAATTAAAAAAAAAGGAAAAGTCATAACAATGAACATTTGCCCCTCTTAATCATTATCCAATAAATACTAATGAACATTCATGCATTTATAATTCTAGACATTCCATCATAAGAACAGATTGGGTCCGCGTATACTGCAAAAATTAAATGAACTCCATAAAACTACAGATTTACGTGTGTATTCATGTAGTAACAGGAAAAACATAGCAGAAATGCGAAAGGAGGAAATCCTTATAAATATTCATGTGAAAATAAATGAACAATACTTATTTCCCATAACGTTATAGCACTACGTGAACACAATACTATATAACTAAGTACATGACATTGGTTACCTCGTCATTTTGAACTTAAAATATAATAAAACAATAGACAAATTGGAATATCCTCCATTTCCATGAAGTACATGGAAAACCAGGAATAGTCCTAAACACCATTAATTACTGTAACGTTCAAACGTAAAAATGTGATCCAACATATTCAAAGTTATTTCAGTGGTATGTAATAGAAGGTAATACAGAAAGAAAACAAAAAAGAACCAATAATACTGAATGTGGTACAAGAGAATCACTAATAAATAACTCTTCAATCTATTTTTCCAGAGAACAAATTAGAGCAAGTCGCCTAATTCACAAAATTTCCTCCCTATTCACTGTAACATCGCTGCACATAAAACCACATTAAAATATACATAGCAATACATAGGTCTGGAATATACGTTCCGCACCAGCACAAGTATGATTATTGGTAGTAAAATAGTACACACAAAACGAGAAATTTCCATTACATCATACTTGAACAATACAAGCATTTAATTTATATTAGATACACGTTCAACTTCATTAGGTCGTTGATAAGGTTTCGCACAGAAATAAAAAGTAATTACTGCACCCCAGACCTGGAAACCTGAATCCTCAACCAAACCCTTATACAATCCCTGAACCCCGAACACTGAACAAAACAGTAATCAGACACATGATAACCCTTCAAACAATAACACTGTCAACATTAAATTATGAATCCTCCAAATAGCAGTTCCCCCGGAAGGTCGGCGCTGTTAATATGCAAGTGCTCCTGGTACAATAGTACTCTGCACGCAATAATACATTCCAAATAAGGGTACCACGAGCGAATACGTACAATTCCCGCGATAAAGCTTTCCATAAATTATAGCCCTTAAACCTTCGCATAACAGTACTTCATGGAGACCATTAACATTCGAAAAGTGGTTCTATCGAAAAAATGAAAATCCACTATCTAAACCCTGAACCAAACCCGCATACATTGGGTGAATCCGGAAGCTGGAACCAAACCCTAATGCATTCAGTAAACCCATAAACCCTGAACCCTGAAACCTAAACCAGAATAGCACTATGTATGATACTTTCACTAATGAAATAAACGGAAACTATACCTGTTTTTAATTCGATGCTAATGTGGAGAAGATTCGCCCTGATGGTATTTAGAAAATAAGCGTTCAAGTGTTCAGTTCTTATTAAATTATGCACAAAAGGGCGGTTCCACAACCTCGTGATATATCACAGTATAGTAAGGTCACAAACAACCTGTTCCTAATAATCCACTTATTCATAATAAAATTTCTCGTTATACTACCATATTACAATACAGTCACTTTTCCAGAAGTAGCGTGTTTAGAAAAATTCCTACTTTTCTTAATGTGATCCGGGCATAAGGAGTATGTTACATATGAAATATACATGTAGCTCGATGAACTAATTACATGGTATAAAATTTTTTGATACATACAGAGTATCGAGATAGAGGAAATAATGATACAGCATTGTGAATGCAATGAAAAGTGTGCAAATTCGTATAGAACGCACATAAAGAAATACGCAGATTCACTCACCGGGATTATTGTGACACATTCGAAAAATTTAGTGAAACATGCAATGAGCATAGACAAAATGGAACTACACGTGAAGATGTATACACATACTTATTGTGCACAAACAAGTATGTCCCTACAGTTCTCATTATTATTCCTTCCACTAGTGTTACATTATTGTTTTCCCCTTTTACTTATTTTGTATAAAGTTTACCAAGCTTTCAATCAATGAACATACATGATGAGTAAATTCATTTCTTATTCAATGTAGAATGAACATTGGGATAATATTCATACATCTCTAAGTATACCTATACCGCCCTCACGTAGTTTGCACTATGAGGTTTGTTCACATGTCTCAGGAAAAATTAAACAAAGAAATATTTAAAAAAATTATGCTATGCCTAAAAAAGAGAAGGTCATGAATGTGTTCTTGATGCGGACTATAGGACATCCGAACAAAACGATTTAACGAACGGATGCCATACGAGTTTTCTGAAAAACAAATGGATGTTTTTATAAACATGCGTGATCACAATATATCATAAACCAAGGATAAATACATAATATGAAGAAATAGTGCATTTAATAGTATCTATATATATGATGAACGAATAGAAGCGAATTATAATTCTTTGTAAAAAGAAAATTTACTGCAATAAAAATATTTAGCTTTGTTGGACAAAATCAAATAATATAGATAATTATTATTTAATTGAAATTGTACATATTCATATGGTATTGGGCATATATCATATTGAATACATAACATAAAATAAGTATATATTACATGATTAAAAAAAGATGCATTTTTCTTATTCCAGTGCAAATAAAAAATTCACCGCGCCCATTTGTTATTACTATATAATAGTAAATATTTATGAACTTGCTTAAACTGTCGGTATTCATCAAAAATTATTTTCATTTTATAATAGTGCAGTTTCTTTAAAGAAAAAGA
>NW_004192651.1:0-9944 GCF_000321355.1 Plasmodium cynomolgi strain B
TGCACATATATTGTAATAAACTAAAAAATGAAAAATTTATGTATGCTTAAAGAAGTTAGTAATTAAGACTCAAAAAAAGATCAATCAGTTCGCCCTAATACAGAGATATATTAGCAATCGTATTCATCTATTTATTTGTTACACATTGCGAAGAAATTGTCATATTGAAATAATAAAAAACTGTCAACTCTTTTTATGTATTATTTAATCCATTGTTTAATGTGAGAAATATAAATAGTGCTTATTTTCTATTATTTATTATTAGTATAATTAATTTCTTTTTATACATAAATCTAAATGATATTTTCCCGAACGAATTTTGTTGCATTTGTTAATACCACCTCAATGAAACGTCTCATCGTTCTCAATTTTTTTTTCTTTTTTTTGGTAATAAAACTTATAATATATAACATTATACTCTAAAATATCTTATATGGGCAGTATTATAAATTATAATATATATATGTAAACTTATATTTAGAACTATGAAACAACACTGACACTATTCATATGTATTGAAGTTTATAACTTATGTGGACGTACGTTTTATTGTTACACTGCATGTAATATTAAAAAATGAATAGTTCCATTTTATTATAATTTATAAATACAAATAAATAAATGACAACTTTTTTTATCGAGTTGTAAAATAAAAACATACATAGATCTAAATATATAAATATATTTTTCCAAAACCCTATCGAAAATTAGCAGCACATATTTGAATCGATTTTATTATGCTACATATTTGAATAATACTTCTCAAGACGCAACATATTATTTAGTATTTTTTCCTTATGTACATTCTTGAAATGCTACACAAATAATTTATAATTCATTTGTTAAATAAAAATAGCAAAAACAATTTTTAAAACCAACGAATAATAAATTAATACATAAAAGAAAAATATTTTACAAATGATATCATATAGAACAGTACTTTTTTTTTTTCTAATATTACTTTTATTTTCTACTGCAACATCTAAACTGATAATTATAAAAAAGTTGTGCGCAGGAAAAACATTTTTACATAAAATAAAATAAGCAATGATTTTATATATCTTTCAACACATTATTCTTCAAAATATATGTTTATGTAATTAGGCATTTTACTTCTTACTTATGATTTTCAGAATATATGCAAACATAATTTACCCTCAAAAAAATGGTATAATACATGGGATCCTAAGTTATATTCCATAAGCGTACATACGGAATGTAAAATAGTGGAATCTCCTTATAAAGTTGAAAATACTGATATACTTCTCAAAATTTGCTCTTTTGCTTTGGAATATTTAAAAAATAATTATAAAAAATCACAAAAAAAAATCTTTTTTCTTGTAATCGCTGTAAAATGTTTAATTATTGGGTACTTAATAAACTGCATGAAACATCTAAGGATGAATGTTTAACGACCTTTAACTATCTTACTTTTATGATGCACACACGTAATTTTGCTAATTATTACTTAAAGGAAAATGCATGAAAAATTGAATATGCTATTGCTACAGATAAGGAATCTGAATGTAAAAAAATGAATTTTATGAATACCTAGAAGATTATCATCATATTGATATGAAAAGTAAAATGAATCGTCCTGATTGAATAGAATACAAAGAATATTTTAAAAATATGTGTCCATTAGGAAAATATATTGTAAAAGTTTTGCCAGATGTAGAAAAACAGAATTTTTCCGCAATTTATGGAACAAAACACAAGTGTAACACGAAAAATACCCTATCTAAGTTGATAGACAACAACCTTGATTTAACCAAAGGAGATTCTGAAGAAAGTTTAGATGAAATGAGCTTTCTAGAAGCAGTCTATAACATCAAAAAAGAACTACAAAGTGACGAATTCACGCACAACTCGTTTTCTTATTTGAAACACAAATGGGATAATGGTATTGAGAAACCGAATTATTCATCTCCTTATACTATGCCACCCATTTTTGCTGTAGCGGAGTATCTGCTGCATACATGTTTTTTTATAAAGTTAAAAAAAAATCGTTTTAATCACATGAACACTTTAATTTACTATTAATAATATACCATAATTCACAATAAATATTCATATTATAATTACACATTATTTATATTTTTTTTTTTTTACCCTTAGTTTACTCCACTTGGACACTTGTTAAGGCGACAAAACGGAAGTAAAAATAAAAACATTCATAATTTTAATCAAACATACACAGTAACATTTCCGGATTTTTAAAAAGAATATGATAATATAGATTCTGGAAACTACCGAATAAGTATATCTTATCATCCACAGTGAGACCCAGCACATTCTATTTTTACAAAATTTCAGCTAATTTGCAACGACTGGACCACGAAAAGAACAAACATTGTTCACTCAACAATTGTATTTAATAAAATCAAATAGGTACCCACGAAATATATATCATTTAATAAAGGAGTTACCTCTGTAATTACAAATCAATTAAAAATATGCATTATAAATTTACAAAAACATTTTTTTAAAACCTGTTCTTCGCAATTCCAAGCATTTCAAGTCATTCACATTCTTTTCCACATTTTTATGTACAAAACTAAATTCATTTTATATATAGTTAATCCTTTATGCATCTAACACAAATAAAAAAATATTGAATATATGATGTACAAGAAATTCATAAATTGTTCTCTTTAAACCAGTGTTTATTGTTCTAAAACAGCATGTATTAATAGAGTAAACAAAAAAAATCTATATATTTGAACAAAAAATTAAGAAAACAACATGATGTCCTAAAAAAAATTCCTATTTGAAACTAATATAATTTATAGTATTTTAACAAAATGGACTCCTAAAAAAATTGAATATAAGAAAATCATTATAGAAAAGAATTTTTTTCAAATGCATTCTATAATATCAGTTTTGGTTTTTTTCTATAGTTCCACATATCTCTTATTAGTTCTTTTTAAAATAAATACCTAATAATCAGAATTGTAAGCTTGCATTATTATTAATGGTAAATTATAATTTATTAGAAACATAGAAAAAGCGTGTTCAACTCATCTTAAAAATTCGTAGCGTATAATTGTAAAATAAATTAACATTTTTTCAGCATATAATTTACATAATAAAATATTTTTTAGTATAGCAATCACTACGCAGACATAAAAACATTATCCATTTAAATGATCAACATGGAAATAAATAATTAATACAAATTCGGGAAAATGAATAATCATAAAAATTAATTTTTTTTGTAATTAATTTTAACATATATTAATTTATTTGTAGAACCGCTTAATGCTATTTTTCTATGATCTTTATGATCCATTTATTTACTTTCTATTTTTGGTTTATGGCAATACAAATTATTAATTTTAATTGGTATTACTAATTCATATATTTCTTTTGTTATTTATCTAATAAAACAATTTTTGTTTTTAGTTGTATTTACTTTCTAATAGATATAGCATATTCTCAGTAAAATTAACATTGGTCTAAAGTATGAAGTGGGACAACACTAATAAAGATGTAATAATCTATGTGTGAAAAATTTTTATTCCAGGTTATCCAGTCGATAATATATATATATATAAACAACTTAAATAGTGATTTCCTACGTAAGAAAATGAAAAAATAGTTATCATATATTCTAATTAATATGTATATCACATATAAGTAAAGCTTTGGTAGCACAACACATAAACCAATTATTTTTATTTTCAAGCTTACCACCAAAATAGCTTAAACATACCAACAGTTTAATTACAATGATAAGGATAATTAAATATCAAAAAAATTATATTTATGGTGGAGTTAAAACTATACAAATTAGTGCTAATAAAAAGATTTACAAATAATACTCTACTGAATGAATTGCAAATGAGAAAAACTAGATCGTTAAATAAACGACATGGCAATTATTTATATGTGAACCTTTTACAAGCAAGGACATATGCATATTATTTATGTATTGGACAAATTATACCAAAGCGTTCTATTTCATATGTTATCACTATTTAAGTATAACACTTTAAACATATTGATGTTGCTTCTGTTCAAAAGGAAATATGAATTTCACTTTAACACTTACATTTTACTATGATTTATTTTCAAGAACAAATTAGGATAAATCAGGAATTATAATATACATACAGAACATAAAAAAAATATAGAAACTGTATTTGGGAAATAGTAATTAACTTGATTATAATACCAATACTATTACAAATAATTGTATAACTACAAAATACATTATTTCATGTAACACATTTTATAAACGCCTTATTTAAAAATTAAAGTTTATTAATTTGTGTGTTTTATTAAATGTGCCATTTAAGGTTGCTTAGCTGTAATAATCTAATGCCTACGAATAAATTGGACCTTCTGTTCAATTGCGACTAATTACAGACAGAGAATACTTATTTAGAAAGAAACGAAGGAAGAAGAGATATAAAAAATATATTTATTAAAAAATGGTTGAACTTAGTTTTAAAGAGCGAAAGAAGGGTACAATCCTTAATGAATTTGATTATATGGAGAATTTTGACGAACTTGTAAATAGTGTTAATGATAAAATTAAAGAATTAAAAAAAACAAATGATTTATCCGAATTTGTTTATAAGTGTAAAGAGCTAGGTAAATATCTAGATAATCATAGAAAAGAGTGTGTAAAATGTTATGAAGGTGAATTTGTTCAAAGTCACTTAAATTTTGATAGCGTCATTCATCCATTATTATCAGAATTTACTAACTATGGTGGATGTCCTAGACACTGGAGAAATGAAGACGATGAACGTATTAACTTGATACGTGAATTAAATAAATTTTGCGAACAAAAGGAAGGTTACAAAAACTATTTAAGGAAACTTGGAAACGAATGTCAAGAAAAAACAAAATGTAACAAAACGAAAATTTGCAATACAAAACAATTAGGATATAAATTATGGCTACATGAAAAAAAGAACACTTTAAATCAAAACAATCTATAATTGAGAAGTATTTTTCAGGATTCAGTCCCCAAATAAAACTTTTGTATGATTGTAATACAGCTGATTCTGCATTATTTGAGGATATTACTAATTACTGTAATAAATGCGTTCAAATAGTATCTGCTTCAATTGATGTGTCAAACGTACAATATTTCGTTACCGAAGGAATTCATACTCTTCCAGATGATAACTCACAATATGTTATTAATGATAAATCAGATTTAAATTATACCTCCAAAAAATATGGTTTAGGCAATATCCTTTATTATGGAGATATTTTTTATTATGATGAGCATGATGATATTCATACCGTTACACTAAAGGACTCATCGTGTACAGATAATACGTATAATATTGTACAAGTACCTACACCTAAGGTTAATCAGACTGTTCATGATACAGAAGTACCACAGAAACGTGAAATATCTGAGGTGTCTGCAGCATCTAAAATATCAGAGCAATTTGTTTCATCTCCTATTAATAATATTCCAGAATCTGAAGAACCTTCTACATTAAATCATTATAAGGAAAATCAGTTGCCTCCTAATTTGGAACCGCTAGGGACCAGTATGTCCTGAAACACAAATTTGTTCCTTCTTATATTATTCACTGTAACTATAATACTGCATTTAATTCTCATTATATTCAATCACATAAAATGAAATGTATATTTTAATTATATGTGCAGTTCAAAAGGGAGGGAATAGCGTGTTCATTGCAACAGAAATATCTGAAATTAGTCCTGAGTCTGAAGAAATGTCTCTAAAAATGTACTTCATAATCATTATAATAATCTTGGCTATTATATCCTTAGCTATGAAACTTATAAAAGTAAAATACCTATTTTCTAATAAAAAGGTTTAATATTTCTATAATTATTTATATTGATTAATATGCAACTTCATATAATGTTTTATTCCTATGCTACAGTGTATACACTTGAGGAGAAAAATTCAAAAGAAACCGACAGAAAACATAAATGAACTAGAAACAGAATTCCAAAAAACATTGTTAGAGTCTACAATTCAAGAAAAAAAATAATATATTTGTCATACACCCTTTTATAGCTCTATTTATATGAAGACTACTTTGAGATCTAAAAAGACATATTAGTACAAATAAACGTGGAAGAGAAAATGCACTTAAAAGAAAAATTGCATAATATCTATAATTTTAAACAAGAAAAACTTGTAAAATGTAGGAAAAACTTACGTGCAAGTAAATAAATTATATATCGGATTTAAATGCTCCATGTGCTCTTATGATTATAAAAAAATGCAAGAGAAAAAAATAACAATAATAACTACATAAGTGGCAATAAAAACATAGTTAATTTTATAAAAAAATAAAAAAAATAACACTATAGCACATAATATAAAACATTTTCAAGGATAATTAAAATCATTATTTTGATCATGATGCATTGGTAGCAGAAGACGTATTAAGGTAGTGGGACGTTAAAACGTATAAGATCAGAAATTATAATAGCAGATAAAAAATTTATGTTTAAATTTTGTGTATAAAACAATGTTTAAATTAATCAAAAATATCTTTCTAAAACTGTAGATACTTTTCTGAAAATAAAAAAGACAATATCTGAATTTTCTTAAACACACGAATATTTATTTTTCACTTTTTTTATGTTTATCTTATATTACCATTTTTGTGTGTGATAATTTATAGTATATTTTTACAGTACCTATTTAAGAGCTTATTTAGGATTCCGTGTGGAAATCTTTATCACAATAATTAGCTGAGAATTAAACATATATATCAAATCTATATTTATTTCCTTATTTTGTACAATATCTGTAGTAAATATGGCTTCAAAAATTATGCAGGTAATGAGACATTATTATAATACACAATTATAGCTGTACATATATATATACGTTTACACATATATATTATGTTCTTTATTTTTTCCCCTAATACTGTTAATTAATTTTTTTAAGTTATTTCTTTTGATATTTTATTGCGAAATATTACATGTAAAATAATGTAGCTTATTATGCTGCACTTCAAAGTGTCATAATATTTTCATACATCTAATGGAGACATTAATTTTAATTAAATATATAAAATTGAGATAATTCAGTCTCATTATCTATATATCTATGATACTTATTTTTCGTAAATAATATTTCGTATTATGCTAAACAGCATTTCTCATTAACGATAGTATAACTTTAAACATTATCAATTTTATGTTAAGTGAATAGATGTTACAGTTAACATATATAATGCAAGTATCCTTTGATAACAAGATAAAATTCAGAATATCCATTATGCATATCAAAAAAATAAATTGCAAAACACGAAAACTAAATAAAAGTACATTATTTTCTTTCATATTTTTGTCACCACCGAATTAGACAATAAAGCATTTTCATTTTATTGATTATAGCCAAAAAATGATGTAACATATTTTTTCCCGAAATTTTATTATATACATTTTAAAAAAGTCTTTGTTATTAATTAAATAAATACAAAAAAAATGAGCATGTTCAAGTTTATTTGTTTTCAATAATAAAAAAATTTTTAACGTAACACACACGCTTTACAGTCACTAAAGAAAAAAAATAAAACATATAAGACATGAAAAATAAAAATTACTTTTTCATAATACTTTATTTAAAAAGGACATCAAAAAATTAAAATAATTAGAAATAGAAAAATAAATAAAAATATTCTAACACATAAAACAATATATAAAGCTAATCTTTAAAAAAAGATACGCTAAATTATATGCTCCAAAGATAGAACTTTTTTTCCGTTCTCAAGATATATTTGATATGGAACTTGACCTAATGTTTATATTTAATACTAATATTTATAGCATATTTCATTTATTTACAATAAAGGAATTTTTAGTTTTATTTAAAAGTTATTACATTTGCAAGATAATTCTGCATAATTATATTATTTTTTAAAAAAATACGCTTATATACACAATTTTATGTAATAACTATAGGTAAAAAAATATCATCGTTAATTACTATATTATAAATTTATATGAGTGATTAAACGTTAATTATTAATTTTTTCCTTTTTTCTTTTTTTCTTCATTCTTTGTTCATTTCTTTTTTTGCTTTTATTTTTTAATATACTACCTCTTATTGAGTAAGCTGAACCAACATACTACTTAGCCAACCGGCGTTCAGTACTTTTCCAACTTCTAATATATAACATATATTGTAATTTTAGTATATTTTAGGGATCTCAAAATAGGTTTTGAATTCTTAAGAATCTCGGAATACTTACTTGATACGAAATTGCCGAAAGAAATATACCCATTTGATAAATAATATTCAAAATTGCAACATATTTCATTGAATATATCCTTCATAAATGTAATGTATCCTCCTTAAGAAACTTTAGATTTTTTTTTTTTTTTTATCATTTTCTATGAATTGTATTACTTGATTATTACTTTCTAAATTTTCTTTTTATAACTCTACTTTCACAGGATTTTCTACAATTCATTCTGCTAATAATAATCGATTGATTCGTGAGATCAATATTATATCCAGGTTCATGTTTTTAGGACCTTTTATGATAGTCGTACTCCCCAAATTTTTAAAAATATACATTATTAAAGCTTATGTGTAATCCTATATTAACAATTTATAACTTTTATGTTTATAATAAGAAAAACAAGAATGAAGAAAACTATTATGAAATTATATTAAACCACATGATAGTAATGTGCACATACCAAATTAAAAGACATGAAATAAAAGATTTAGTAGATGTTAAGAACACCATATTGTTTTTTTTTGGGGTAAAATTTTTACAGCTGTCAAAAACTTAAGCTATTAAAATAATAGATATATTATTATTGACAAAATAATAAATGTTAATATAGTAATATTATTGTGATTTTTCTTAATATTTTAAATTTGTCGATAAAAAAAAAATTAAATTCTATATAGATGTTAAATTCTTAACATATTAAAGATTAAAAAGTGAATGTAACAAAAAGGCATATTAAAAAATATATTAACATTGTTTTCCTTAAAAAAGAATTATAATAAAAATAAAGAAATTAATCTAATTTGTAATTTAAATAATTGTTTTTTTATCATATTTTAAAAAAGAAAAATTAAGATTATCATAAAGTAGTTCTAAAAACAGATATCGCTAATTAGGAATATACTACTTTTTTTTAAATTGTAAAGCAAAAAAAATATAATACATGACGAACCACATCCATTAGGGAAAAAAATTAATTCTCTTGATTCTTATATGAGACTTATTCTAATTTATACGATATGATAATGAATGAACAAATGTCCTTCATACACATAACGTTGTTAATTATTAATCAAATAGCAATACATAAATAAGGCTTATATTTTACCTATTTTTTTTTTTTTTTTTAAAAAAGTCATAACCGTATACGATATGTTACGAAAAATACATGCATATTTGTATGATCCATTAAAATTTCATAAATAGATATTTTAAAATTAACAAATTTATAAAAAATTATTGATAAATTAATAATTACGCTAGCAGCGCCTCGTTATACTCATTGCAATTATAATTATTATGATGTAATGCAGCATAAATATAATTTTCTCCTTAAAAATCAAGAGTTAAAAAAATTGTTGAATTAAATGTAGCATTTTTAATGCAAAAATATAAACAAGTGAAGATGTATGCAAATACTAATATTATACGAAATAACCAAATAAGAATTCAGTCAAAATAAATATACTACTGAACTATTGCATAGTCGTCAAAGTAGTGTTAGAGAGTAGAATAATGAGGCATAATAGCATCAGTAAAAATAATGTACATTATTACACACATTTTTTTTAAATAGAACAATTAATTAGTTAATTTATTAACCTTAATTATAAATAATCTTAAATACAATTAAATTACTTTATTTCATTCTATAAATAAGTAATTTTAACAACATATTTTAAATGATCCACGTAAATTATAACTATAAATAGATAAGCAATATTTTTAAAAAAATTC
>NW_004192652.1:0-9933 GCF_000321355.1 Plasmodium cynomolgi strain B
GAAAATTTACTATTAAAAATTTGTAAATAATCATGTTATCCACAAAAGATTAAACTAAACAGTTATATTATACTATGATTACAAAAAAAAAATATATTTAATTACAAATGTAAATTATATATATATAAAGGTTTTAAATTTTTTTTTTTTTTTCTTCATTATATATTATTATGTATGTAGTCTTATTGCTTACTTTTTAATAGCCTAACATATATGTTGTTCTCCTATTCTATGAGTGCATTATATAAAGCATATTATGAAGTATGATAAGCTATACGAATTCGCTGATTTTCAAAATTTGTATTTTTAGACTTTGATTTCTCATGAGGTATCGCTTCATCATGCCCTTTTTTCTGAATTATACACAAATTCTATTTTATTTCTTTTTTTCTTATATATGATGGATCCAACAGAAGCAATCTTGAGTAAAAGTAAAATGTAAGGAACGTAAATAATATATATATTTATAGGGAAAGCATTTGTATAAGGCAACGTATAAATAGTAGCATAAATAATATACACTTAAAAAATATTTTTTAGTTACTTTATAAATTAAGAAAAAATAAAACCTCCCCCAAGGAGTGAATAACCAAGTGATACAAATTTATAAAAAGGCTCGCACATAAAACTATTACACGAATTTACTAATTCTATTTGACTTCTGTTTAGAACTGTATGATCAAGAATTACAGATTTATTTGTTTCTTCTACACTATCATTAGGTTTTTGATTTGGACTGTTCAAGTTATGAATAAGATCATAAGAGTTATACTCTTGCTCACACGTAGAACTATTACACGAATTTAAGGATTCTATTTGACTTCTGGTTACAACAGTATAATCAAGAGTTACAGGTTTAAATATTTCTTCTACAGTGTCATTAGGTTTTTGATTTGAACATTTCAATTTAGAAATAAGATCATAAGGGTAATATTTTTTCTCACACTTAAAATATTTTGGGCATTTTTCTTCACAATCAAAATTGGGTCTAATAAAGCACATGCAACAATCCTTTATGTATCTTTTGTATAAATCATTAATGTGGTTAAGGTAGATACAATATTTATTGGGGGTATCGCCATTGGGCCTATCAGCATACTCATTAATTTTATCATGATTTACAAAATAATCATGCAAATCTTTTTCTTCTTTCCAATAATCCCAATTGCCATATAGATAGAAGTTACACCGATTATTCCATTCTGTTATATTTTCATTAACGTTGAATATTGCCTCATTAAGCTCTTTAAGAAGAGGTTTTTCTTGATTAGAAATAGGATTCTTACTAAATAAATTCATTACATGATAACGAGCCCAATGAGTTAAAAATGAACAACGATCCTTTTGGGTTTTCCCTACATCAGAATTCGTATGCAATGTTTTTAAATTTGTTACCATTTTGGCACATAGTGTTTGAACATCTTTCTTACTACCTTTTAAAGATATCAATTTTTTACAATATGTAGCACAACTAAGCTCATCAATATTTGTGCCACTCAATTTTTCATATTTTTCATGTGCAGGAAACGTATCTAAGTTATCAGCCTAGAAAAAAAGAATATAAAATGAATTGTAAAAATTTTTACACTTCTCTTTCATTAAAATGTTTATTTGGTTTAATCAATTATCGCATATTAGAAGATATTTTGATAAACATTATGAGTGCAAAGGTAACAATATACATATGAATTTTCCCCATTAGGAGGCACTTCTAAACGACGGGATTTAATAGATGCGCATGTAGTTGATGCTTTGTTCTCAATTTCCTTTTCTACTTTTTCTTTAATCGTAATAAGTTCTGGTAATTCTGATAAATCCTTATTTATACAATTGATTTTATCCTTCTGAATACTATTTTATATATTTCTAAATCTTTCCAATGCATTAAAAAACTTATAACTATTCGTATTAAGATATATTTTTATTCCTTTTTCATATTCATCTGCACATATGCTAGAATAATCCGAACATTTTTTTGTACCATTTGAGGTATCAATAATTTTATTATAATTATCATACAAGTTATATAGTATACGCATTTTTTCAAAAATATCATCATTCATATTATATACTTTATTTTTAAAATTAATATAATCAATGTATTCCTCGAAATTTTTATCCAAGTGTTCATCAAGAAATTTAATAAAACTTGTGACACTTCTGCTAGCCTTCTTTAATTCACTGTTTAACCAATAATTCAAATAATCAAAGTGTCTTTTAAATGGGGAGACATGCCTGTGTTCTGTACTATTCAAGTGTAAAAGGAATTTTATAAACTTTTCACAGAGATTTTTAAACTTTTCATTATGTTCTATACCCGCATTTATGTTACTATTACAAAAAGACGCGTCAGCAGAAGTACTAGACTCATTATTTTTTAATAGATTTTCAATTGCTTGATATTTATTTAAATTATAAAAAATGTCATACTGAAAATAAGAATACATAAAAAGTTATTTGCAAGGGAAATGTATTTATTTACAATAATTGCACAATGGTCAAATGAAAGTTAAGAAACTATGAGAATAAAATATGATGACATACTTATTTATGCGTTCTTACAGCAGATTCACTTACATTTACAATAAAATCATTTTATAGTACTTCATTTGTTGCCTGCGCATTTACCTTTGCATCTTCTTCGTTCAATGAATTTGGCATTATGTTTTCAATGTCAAATATAGGATTTCTAGAGTCATCATTACAAGTGTTTTTAAGAAAAGTGATTTGCTCTGCATCAAATTTCATTCGAAATATCGGTATCTCAGGAATATACGCTTCAATTAATTTTGACCGATATTCCTGCTGTATTTTCTGGTATAATCCAAAGATATCCTTTATATATTGGCAGTATAAATTTTTATTAATAGGTATAGAATTCAAAGCTTCTTTTATTTTGTCATAATATTCTAAAAAATAATATAAGGCTATCTTATTTTTAATAAATTAATGTCTAATATGGAAAAAAAGTTTTCATTTAACTTACATTTCTCTCCATTAAAAATATTATATTTTTCCATAAGAACCTTCACATTATTCAATAGCCAGTGGATATTGTAGGCATCATAATTACTTTCTATCATTTTTCCATAGAGCCAATAGATGAAATAATCACAACAGTTATTATGACCATCATGTTGTTGACACAAATTATCAAATTCTTTTATTATCAATTCTGTACGATTTAAAAGTTGCACAGCACTACACATATACTTACTTGAAATTGTAAAGGGCTCCTTTTTTGTATCACATTGGTTTTCTTCATTTTGTGGTCCCTTCTCTTTATCAAATAAAACATGAGTCATATGTAGTTTTGATTTGCTAGTGAGAACATTCTATAAATAGAAATAAATATATATAAATAAAGAAATGATCCTTTCAATGAATGGATTTTTTAGTTATGTGCATAAAAATTGAAAATATTAAGAGAAACTTATATAAATAGTACTTTTGTAAAAAATAAATATTTACATCTGTATTAAATAATTGAAGGGTTTTGTCTAGAATATCGTTAGCCATGTTAAATGCAATTAAAGAAAAGATTTATAATTATCTGTAAATATATATTTAGCAATTCCTCATAATAAAATTGCACATTTCTTATCACATTTTTCATGTTAATATATTCCACACTTCATAATAAGAACTGTTCTTTAATTACATTTCATATAGTTTTAACAAAAGTAAATATGTGAAAAAATATTTTTTTATTGATTGAATGTAAAATAAAGGAGTTTGTTTCCGAAAAATTCACAAAAATATCGTAATTCATCGTAAATTTTTGTTTTGTACAATTTTTATTTACACATTTGCCATATAACTGTGTTAAATACAACATATATATATATATATTTAATGCAGATACGACTCTGCTATTATGTATATTAAATAATTTATTTGACTTGAAATTAAAATTTTGCTTATAGATAAATTTATAATAATAAAGTTTTTATTATTACAAAAATTATGTTGATTTGGTATTTGTCTATCTATTACTGAAATCATTTTAATCTATTTTTTCTGTGAATTAGGTCTCATTACTTTTTTTTGGAAATATTATCTTAATGCATAATATAATTTAAAATAAAATTTCGTAGTGCAAATAAAATGTTCTGAAGCTATGAATATAAGTAATTATAATGAGATAACAGTTTTTAATTATAAATGTGCTGCTTAAAAAGCTACCCACATTTTTATTGTTTAAAAATGGCATGTACAAATGCTGTACATTTCGAAAGTTTTGATCAATGTATTTTTTTACTTCATATTTAGATAGTCCACACAATATATAATTTTTTGCACTAAAATTACTGGAAATTACAATTACAAAATAAAAGGAAAAATAAGAAAAAGCAATAGTTTTAGTTTATAGAAGATCTTTTTTAAAAAGAAGAGAAGTTAAATTTCTTAAAAAAGTGCAAACAACAATTATAAACATTTCTATTTATGACATTATAAAAATATAATTACACAAAAAAGTCTGCAACAAGAAATTGATTATGCATGGATATTTAAAAATAAATCTATAGAAAAACTTTTATTGTACACATAATAAAAATTTTTATATTATTAAAATTACAATTTTTTTTTAATATATGCATTTTAATAACATATTTTTGTACGCAAACGTTACACAAGATTTATACATTTAAAGTACAGAAAAAATGAAAAAAAATAATTTAAGGAATATTATTTGAATAACAGAAATTGGAAGTAAAGAATAATGAAATAAGCGCCAAATCATAAACTTTTTCAATTATATCGCTCTATTTATAAAAGAAAAAACTATATTTACACATCATATTTCAAGACATGTGCAAGTGTTTTTAAAGCATATTACGAGTACTTATTTATTGTTTTAATGAGAATGCAAAAATAGTTTTTAAAAAGATGTTATATATGTAAGTGTATTAAAATTACTTTAGAATACAAAGTTATGAAGATTGAATGGAATTAATTTATAAAAATAAAAACCTATGAATTTTTAATTCATTGGAAAATTAAAATACCCATTGTAGATATTAGAAAAGCATATGATATTAGTTTATTACTCAAAATTACATTTTCGTACAAGCTTAAAATAATTGTAGTTAAGGAAACAGTTGGTGTACCTTTATTTTGTTCTGTGGATGCGAAAAGAAACAACCATATCGAAAATTCACCATTCATTACATCTATTAGAAATAGTTGATGCACATACCCTTAGCATTACAAAACAATTAAGAAGAATACATTTAATTAAAGCCTTTTTATTGTTAAATGTGTGATTAAAATAATGTATAAATTTGTGTTTCTTTTTATAGAAATATTCTATAATTGTAAATTGTAAGATGTACGAAAATGAGTTATCGTCTGATAAAAACAGCATAATTATATTGCAGCAACACATTATAAAAAAAAATAAAGACGATAAATAAATTTTAAAATCCTTAAGTCCAGTAAAAAAAATATATAACTCATACTACTTGCCATATAATTATGCATACCTTGATAATTAACATAATATTTATATGAAACGTAAAGGAAATTATTATTTAAAAATATTTTTGCCATATATTATTTTTCAGTCTTAAAAGAAAAATTTGCAAGTTAAATTAACCTATTGAACAAATATAATGACCAAAAAATGAAAAATATTAAGTACTTTTAGATCTATAAAAACATTAATGCATTTTAAAAATTGATAGCATGATGAAGATATTGCGTCTTTCCATAAATATACTTGTATATTATTTTTCCATTTTACAAAAAATTAAAGCGGGTTAATTAATAATAAAAAAAAAAAAATGCGAAATATTGTGCTTCTTATTCACAGCTAATATGGATTAGCAAAAACTGTTAAACATATAAATAGATATATTTTTTGCAGTAAACTTTATAGATCTTTATTAAATACATTTTTAATTATGCTTAAAATACTGGGTGGCTATATAACAATATGCAGATTTAATTTAACATTTGATAAAAATAAAACACCACCAAAGCATTATAATAATTATCCTTCATTTCGTAATTTCTTTGAGCAATATATAATAAATGATCATTCGAACACTGATATGGGAAAAAGGAAAGAAAAAAATGCAGAAAAAATATAATCCAAATCTATAAGTAATGTAATGTTTCATAAACACCATTTTATTTCTACAAAACAGAAGTAAAGAGACATTAATGTTTATTTAAAATAGTTATTTATGTTATGATATATTAAGACATTTTTTTTTTAAATTCCGATAATATGCTGCTAAAATATGTTATAGTATAAATGAAAAATAACGCCCTGTTTTTACATTTTATAAGTAAATAATATTGACAGAATATAAAATATTTTTATTTTTCCTTAAAATATCCGTACCACGCTTTTTTTGTATTTATATTATTAATAGAATATATGGATATATTAAATAAAAAATATCGAAAAATTAGGAAATGTTGGAACAAATTGATTTAGGGACTATATTAAAATAATGAAAGAAAAAATTGAACGAAATTTTATTAATTGCTAATTATAAAAGAACTACACAAATAAGACAATTATAATTAATATTATTTTCTTATAAAATATTTATTAATAATAAATAAAATTTTTTAATATGCTTTTTTCTTATTTAAATTTCATGGTTTTAGTAAGAATTCAAAGATATTAAAATAATAATATATATATAACTGTTATATTTTTTAGGCAAAACTATATATAATAAATGCTTTTTTATTTATTTTGATATGGAAATCAAAGTGTTTTCTAGTAATTCTAATTTTTTTTCCAAAGCAATAGTTTACAAGAATACTCAGTATTATTATGAGTTGAAGAAGTGTATTTAAACTTTTCAATATAAGACGCAATTCATACATATTTAAACTAGAGGAACACTGTCATAATTTGTATAATTAAAAAATTATTTAAAGTATTTCCATAAAATAATAATTTTTAAAGTATCCTTTTGCACATTTATTATATATTATTCATGCTACATTTTATTTTCATTTTACCCAAATTCAAGATTTTTCCTTCATGTGATATTAATATTTTTTTAACTATTTTGTCTTGAGCTTATAATAGATGGATTTGTTCTTTTTGGAAGATGTATAATTAAATGATCATTTTAATAAGAAAATATAAATAGTATATCAATGGATTATGTGTTGCTATTTTTATGTTAGCAATAATTGTGTATAAACTATTATAGCCAATTAATTTAATTAAGATGACTCAAAATGGAATGGATAAATCAAAGTATGAAGAATTGGTGCGTACAAATTCATAGTGAATATCACAAAAGCAGACTGAATTATTAGAGTTTTGTATTGAAGACGACACAACAAAAATTTAATTATTTTAAAAACGAAAGATGTAATTTTTTATGCCATTTATTTTTTGTTTTTAGGATGCAATTTTAGAAAAATTACCTACTTATGAAGAATATAAAAAATTAAATAATAATGTTACTGATGCTATATATGATGATAAGTGTAAAGATTTTGTAACTAATACGGATGAAGTTATAACACTTTGCAAAAAGTTTTTAAGGAATATAGATAATTTAGCATCTCACAAGGGTAAAGATGAATATAAGTCCACATATTTTTATTTATCTCATTGGATCGTGGATGAATTAGGGAAAATTTTTACTACTAATTCAGGAAATGAAGCTAGACAAACTATAGATAAAATCATTCATTTAGGGAATATTAGTCATAGTGAAAAAAATAATAGAATTTATTTTATTTATAACTCAGATTTTGATTTTAAGATTGCTAAAGAGGAAAAATATCTTCATGATTATTTTAAAAATTTTAAAGAGATTGATAAATGTACTAAAGGAGAATGCAATGATTATGCTAAATTTGTTGAATATATAACAACAATATACTATGAGCATAAAGAGGATTGTCTTTGGTGGCAATGTAATTATTTTATTCATGATCAAAAATATGATCCAGATGATTTATTATTGAAGTTAAAAGGTGACGTTCATACAAGTGACGCTTCAAGAAATAATAGAGGCATAGGGATGAGTAGTGAACAATTAGAGAATCCTGGAAGTTCCAACTTGGACAAAGGTATGATAATTAAATATATGAGTTGTATTAAAAAAAATGGAGTGGATGGAAAATTTCTCGGTTACATTTGCGAAGATCCAGCATATAGTCGACATAAAAAAAAGCACTTAACAGAAGAATTGTAAAAGAACAAAAAATTACTTCTAACCCTGTAGAAGATCTCGGGAATATATATAATCTCAAATGTACAAATGTTACTGGGAATGATGGGAAATATATTGGATTAAGCTGCAATAAAACTAATTCAGAACAAAGTTCAACTGGAGGTGGTTTAGCAGGGAAAGAAACGCTTCAACGGGAATCGCAGACACAACCTACAGAGTTAGAAACTTTAGATTGGGCTGCTGAAATATTTGCAGATTCTTTAGAAAACAAGGATAATTCCTTAAAATCTGGGAATATCATGCAAGGAGTTAGACTAGTATCCGTCTATCGTGATATAACAAAAATTGAAAAAGAGCTTGATAAAATGGAAACCCACCTAATTTCTGAAAATGGAGGGACCAATCTTATATCAACATTATTTCCTGAGGTTCCAAAAGAATATAGAGAAAAATATAAAGATGAAGACATAATCGATTGTAAGATATACGGCAGAGAACGCAACAAATTAATCTGCAAAAATACAATACCCAAAAACTATGAAGAAAAAACTAATGAACAAGAAACTCGTACTAATTCAATTAATGAAAATGTTCTCGAAATTGGGGATGAGCCTGATTCTTCTATTGAAATAGACGATACATTTGACATATTTAAATCCACAATATTCCGTACTTTTGTTATGCTTGCTTTATCTATTGGAATACTTTTTGTCCTTTTTATTTATTTTAAAGTACATAAAAATTGTATTTTAATATATCTGTACTATTGTTTAATAAATATTAGTTAATTTTTATGAACATTAGAGCTGTAGTGTATATGTATAATAAATACATTATATTTTTTTATTCATTCATCAGTTTACTCCTCTTGGGACATGGATTAGCAGAGGACCATCAAAGAAAAAAAGAAGGAATTATGACATTAGTGCGGACTATATGCCAGAAGAACCAATGAATAATCCATATTCTGGACAGATAAATCAGAAAAGACAGAGGGTACAAATAGCTTACCAAAAAAGTTGAGAAAAATTGTGTTATTTTCAAATGTAATTAAAAATAAAATTGAAAAATTATTTATATTTAGATTTACACAATTATATTTAATAGGAAAAATATGACGTGTCGATGAAGTAGAGATAATATGCAAATAAAACTTACATGTTATATTATTTATTATATGTATTTTATCCCAATATGAGAGTCGTGCAGGAAGTGCGACATATAAAAAGAGGCAAATATTGAAATAATTATTAGTGTAAAGTATTGAAAAAAGGTATGTAACATAGTAAGGGTGAAGAATTATTAATGAGGATCACAAATTTGTATTAGGGAATGATAAGCTTTACACATATAGTAAAAAAGGCTATTTTCTTAATAAGAATATAAAATAGGATGTATTATTACAAAAGTTCAATGGGATTTAATGTAATTATATATTACGTAATAAAGTTAATAATTGTATTCTAAGAACATTTGAAGAATACATTATATTTTATAAATATATTAGCAAAGTATAAAAATATTATAGTAAAGAACATAAAAATGGGAACTAATTATAAAATTAGTTATAAAAAGGAAATCCAAAATGAAAAATCTCAAAATATTATAAATGTGAATAGTCATCCAACTTATTACCAATTTTTAATAGCTTGCTTTTCCTCTTCCCGTGAAATTTTTATTTTTTCATTGGTTTGTCTATTTTTTTTATTATTGTATATTGTTGTTTTTATTTTTAAATAATAATTAACATTTACATATAACTATTAAGTTT
>NW_004192653.1:0-9576 GCF_000321355.1 Plasmodium cynomolgi strain B
ATCCTTAGTAGTTTTAAATTTTGTTTACTATTTGTACATCATTATTTTGTCCTTTTTTGCTTAAAAGATAATATCACGAAAAGTATTATCCTTAGTAAATTTATTTAGTGTAAAATTTTTTAAAAAATTGCACATGTTAGGATAAATAAACTTTTTGGATACATTTTGCGAGTTTGTTTATAAGATCTATTTTACATTTTGCACAATTTTTAGAGAAAAGATGAAAACACATATATTTTTAAAACAGTTTTATGCATATTTGTGAAATTGCACGATACAACTATTTTTTATTATGACAAAATTGTCCCTTCGATGGTTAGTATATGTAAAATATTTTAATATAATTTTACACTTTCTGTGAAACAAGGAAAAGGAGTTTGTACTAAAAAATTCTTAAAAGGTATAACTTCTGAATTATTTATTTTACCCATTTATGCCATGTTATGCACATTTTCCTGCACACATGTTACACAGTTTATATGTAAAAATATGAATACATTTTTTTAATGTACTTCTTCAAATTGGAACCATTTCTTATTAACACAAATTTTAATTTCCGTGTAGTATATGTACATGTATATACGTATATATTTATGTATTCACATATCCATTTTAGAATGTGCTAACAAATTTTAATGTATTATATAATTTTCAATAGGCATTTACACAATTTAACAAAAAAAATAAAACAGTATATACGTTTACCGATAAAATATCAGGTCCCAAGTAAATAATAACCAAGGGAACTGTCATTTCGCGAAATTTAAATCTAGATTGGAAAAAAAATAAACTGTACGGAAAAATTCCGAACAATATGGATAGTAGATCATTCAAGAGAGAAGAATATAGCTCGTCCAACGAAATCGCCGTGGAATCCTCTACTTCGTCAGAAATAGAACTAATCGAAAGTGATGACATTTTACTAGCTGATGCAGATGAACATGATTATTTGTTGTCGGAACAAGATAATCAATGTACAGACATATCACATTTGGATTCAACTTGCGATGACGAAATCATAAGGATTAATGTGGAAAATGAGGACTTTATGTCAACTGATGCAACAATGGAATATAATGAAGAATTAGAAGAAATAACCATGAACACAATGCAGGTAGAGAGTATGGTTGGAGAGGTTTTAGTAGGACAGAATGATGAATTTTCTCCTAGTCATCTGAATGAAGAACCGAATGAAGAGCAACTTGATGAATATACCCATTTCGGAAATATTACACAGACTGACGCACAATTCGATGATTTTACCAATCAAGGGATTACAATCCATCAAGATATAGAGTCCGAGGATTACACTCCAAATGGAGATATAATCCAACACGATATGCATTCCAGAGAATATACGTATCATGGGAATATAGTCGACTACAATGCTCAACCCGAAAATGGTACCTATCGTGCGAATATTATCCGACGCGGACCATCTACAATAATGGAATTTGACCGTATGGAATTGCATTACAATTCTAGCATTTTAAAATTATGGGATACAATAAAAGAAAGGAGATTAGGTGATGAACTAACGAATCCAGAAGATCTTATAGAGGACAAAATAGTATATCATATATATAATTTCTTCCACTCGCTCGAAAGATGTAAATATTTTTCTCTAAAAAATAAATTAAATAGATTGTGCGATTATATTGTAAGAAAGTACAATGTGCCATCAGAAGTCAAAGTTCATGAATGGGATATAACGATTTCGTATATCTTAAGTGATCTATTAAAAAAGGATGCCCAGGATTATTTCGAATTATGTGATCTAATTGAAAATGGAATGTGTGAGAGATTGAAGTTCGTTCAATTTATAAATGAAAAAAAAAGGTCTTGGAGTATGTCCACGAATATGATATTTCGATCATGGGCAGACGTCTTGGCTTTAAAATTGATTATTCATTCTCAATAATGAGATATTTTGGAGAAGTGATCTAAGCTCATTTTTCTTTGAGAGCATAAATAGAGTTTATGCATCTACCCTGAATTCTTTTAGTACATATACTGTACATATAGCAAGGAATGCTTTTGTATACATATGTGTACATATTTATACATCGCATATTTATCAGAATAGCATGGTGCAGGGGATAATGTAAATGTAGTGCCTTCTTTCATGTGCAGATGCTGATTCATCAAAGAATATCAGTTTCTAGAATCGTAAATGTGAAAATCATCGATGATTACATTGGCATTACATCAATCCCCCTAATATAATGCATATTGTATATTTCTAATATAAAAATATACTTATATTACCATCCCCTTTTTTTTTTTTTTTTTAACGAATTCAATATATGAACACAGCTGACGAATAAAACATACGAAATATTACATTAATTTTTCGTGCTGAGCATTCGTTCTATATACATGTGTAATGTATTTAAAACGAATTTCCATAAGAGCGCACATATTTGATCTTTTTTTGTCTTTGGGAAAAGTTATAAACATATCGGAAATATTTAATGTATAATACTATCTTAATAAAGACAATAACCCTATACATTACGCATGTGATTAACGATTTCTGCAAAGCTGTATTTGTAAATCGCTAATTGTGAAGCTGCAAATAAAAGATTTTTTCGCAACACTTTTGATTTAACTAAAAAAATGTAAAATGTGCCAACACAGAATATAAATAAACCATTTTTATGTAAAAATGACGTAGATTTATTAATAATGTAAAAGTCATGTATTTTATGTCTCTAAAGAGCAATATCAAATGTTTTAGCGCTATATGCTGTGGGGATAATAAAAGTTATATTTAAATAATTTTTGCAATAAATCACACATGATAGATGGATACAGCATGACTAACATTTTATATTATCGAATTAGTTGTATTGCAAAAATTAAGGTAAAATAAAATTGCATTAAATGTTGACCATATTTAAGTCTTTACTTATATAATGCTTGAATTAGAAGAGTATATATGTTCAACCAAAAATATCAAGTACAATAGGAATATTTGATCTGACTATAATATGAATAAAGAACTATTCTTGAATTATGTGAAAATATAAACGAAATTATAACCACGGAATAAGGAGAGTTCCAAAGGTGTATAAGAATTCATTATATTACTAAATCATTCATTTTCACTTTTTTATTTTTATGAAACTTAAGGGAGAAATCAGTACGAACAGTGAATATATAATATAGTTAAGGACACATTTTGATAACAAAAATGGGAAAAAAAAACACATTAATAATTCTTTAAAATTGGTGAAAAATATGTGTTTTCTTTAAAATAGAAAATGAAGATTCTTATTTTTATTCACCTCTTTTGCATTTAACATTACATTGTCAGTTTTGACACTACTAATTTGGCTCACTCTTTTGTATTCAAATATATCTATTGAATTAAAGAATTGCCAATTTACAACTTACTAGCTTATTCTTTAAATTTTGCATTATTGCAACTTACATGAACATTCATTACAAAAAAATAAATTATGGTGTTAATTCTTCTTTTCATTTTACAAAAATTCATTTAGTAAGACGTCTACAGATGAAATCAACAAGACAGGAATGCAAAACACCTTCACAATTACAATTGAAATAGATCAATATAATTTTAAACAGTATAGCATAGATATGCAGGTTTAATTAAAAGTAAATAAATTACAACTTCCTTTAGCAGTTCTAGGCTTAATATATGCATATATGAGCACTACATAATGAGTTAAAATATAATGCATTAATGCACTCAAAACAATTCATAAACAGATTGATGCTTCTTTCAACCGTGTATTATTATTTTTTCCAATTTTATTCTACACAACAACTAACTAATTCTGTAACGCTTTTGTTGTGAATAATCCAGTTGTATGCTATTTTAGTTTTATCAAAATTGGGGGTTTATTGCCCTAAATGACGAATTGTCCTTTATAACAGTTTTAATAAATTATTAGTGAATTATACGAGCAAGATATTTTTCATGAAAAATTGAATTTTTCAATTATTCTTGTCGCTAAAACAGTAGAATTTATATTACCCAACGAAACATAAATGATCATATGATAAAAAAAGGCAAACAATAAGTAGTAAATTATTATATATATAGCCATGTTATAGCTAGCAATAATAAGCGGGAATTATAGAAAAAATTATTTAAAAATGCTTGCCACATATAGGTTAAAAAATATAACAACTTCACATTGGCATATAATTCTGAATAAAAATTAATTACGTTATAAAAGAACAACAATGTATTGAAGACATAAAATAAAATTGCCAAATTAACAATCTCATTTGTATGTGCAAAAAAGAGAATATGAAAATATAAAAGTAGAATTTTGAAAACTGAAATCAAACTTTTATATTTTTTACTCTCCTTTCTTATATTCATACCTTTTGAATATAACTCCATCGGTATGCTTATACAGTTGTTTTAAATTTTTAATATATACAACCGTAAATTACTTCATGTGACACACCCAGCTGGATACGTCAAATGTATTTTCCTGTTACGAATATTATTTTGAGCGCTTGTTGAATTGTTCTCTAACATCTTCTGAGGTCCTTGATTTTGCAGATTATTCTTAATTGCTTTTTTCTTCAATCACTTTTTTTGGAAACAGAGTCCAAATGGTGCAAACTAAGAAATGATGAAAAATATAACAAAAAATATACATTGGCTATATGCCACGATTTTACTTATATAATCCAAATAGTAAATAATTTCTGTGCATACTTTCATTTTAATGTTAAAACAATTTTTACTTTACAAAATACAAAAAAAGTTGAAAATATTTCCATAAGCACAAACACAACTGTTGTGAAGTGATCGAAAAGATCACACAGTAAAGTTGTACACTTTTGTTCTAATGATTGCTGACTTCTATATATATCTTGAATATCAATGATATTAGTTGCATCGACTTTCTTAAAAATAAATTCTTCTTCCAAATTTTCACATTTCAGTTTTGAATACAAATTATAAGGATTATAGTCTTTTTCACATTTAAAATACTTTGGTTAGTATTCCATGTATTTACAACTATTAAAATAACTACAGGAATTATCCACATTTTATGCATATAGTTCGTTAATGTAAGAATCATATTTACAATAACGTTTCCTTTTATTTTCGTCAACAGAATTATCATTAAAAATAGTGTCATATTTTTTGAAATAGTCATACAAATTTTTTATTTTCTTATATTCGTCTAATCTTCGAGCAAACATAAAAAAAGCATGGCTCATTATTTGTTAACTTGAAATTTTTAACATTTTCACATTAAATTAACATTGTATTTACTGGTTTTGTTTGCTTTTTATTTATTCTTCTGTAATTTCTATGAGTTCCGATTGTATGGATACAGAATTTTTTCCAATATCTTTAACACACGACTCAGAATAAATTTTGTTCATTGCTTTTATAAATTCATTAAAAATAGGCTTGTCATAAATGTTACTTGAACCACCAGGACATAATTTCCTCATTTCTTCATATGTCCAATAGTTGAAGAACAAACAGGGATCACTATGAATTTGTTCAGAACACTCAATGTTATAAAAATTTAGTTTTACATTTCTAGATAGCTTTTTGCAAAGATTAGTCAACTCTTTTTGTTGGTTTAGGAGGTAAATTTACCCTTACGGTAATTTACATATTGAAATTCTTTCGTTTCTTTATTCAATTCAATATACACGATCTGTGAAGGTAACCCATTTAATATATCTTCCTAAAAATTTAGGAGGTAAAATTATTTATGTAGGTACTTAAAGATTCGTATCCAATGATAACTGTTTTTATTGATTTTTATTGGGTGTAGAATGTTTAATAAAATTGTGTATAATTATATTTAAAAACATAATGATTCATTTTGAATGCAATTATTACAGTATACACTAACATTAAGCACTGTTCTTCTTATGATAATTGGAGATTCCTTCATAAACTCATCCGATTCTTATGGTAATAAAATTTTATTTCTTATTTCTATGTTGAATATTGAATTAATATCCTTTACAGAACAATCCTGTTCTAATGCAATAAAACAGCATCATCATTAAATTTCTTTTTTTTTTTCATTTACTTCCATGCAGTACGAATGAGTTATATTTGAAAATTGATCTTCTTCCATCTTATTATATAATTCATATATGTTCTTTATGTATATACAATATTTTGTTTTTCTGCCTGATTTGTTATTATTCAACGTTTATTTTATACTTTCATAACTTTCTACAAAATTGTATAAACCTTTCTTGTTTTTTATCTTTTCCATATCAGGCATCTTTACGAAATATTTTGTGCACATGTCTCTGTTTGATATTTAATATAATTGCGTTTTTTTTAAAAAATTTGCAACATACTATGCAGCAGTTACATGTTAAATTTATTAGTAGCATCACTATCTAGTAATTTACCATAAAATCAATATATCAAATAAGCATAACTCCTGTTTTTTTATGTCATGTATTTCTAATGTGGGATGCATGTATTCCCAGAGTGTTAACACGTTTTTAAGCATACAAGAAAGTTGACACACCTTAGGACCTTCTAAATTAAGATTGTTTATTTCAGTAGTGTAACATGAATACACACTCGAATCTAAATATTTATAGAATTTGTCTAATTCCGATTTGGACCTAAAGCCGATCTCCGAATAGAATGAACAATTAAAACGCATAAACATATAAATAATTATTAAAAAAAATATATTTTTATTTTATTTATGCAAAAGAAAACAATTCAAATAATTCCCCTCAAATAATCGTTTTAAATAATAAAAAAAATAGTACATTATCATTCATTTCATCAAGAACTGATTTTTTAGCAGCAACTTTATCTGTATGCACATTTGTGCGAAACATCCATTTAAATGCATTTATAGTTTCATCTAATGTTTTTGTTCTTTCAACATTTGCTACACACTTTTTTTCTAATGAACAAGAATCTTTATAATTTTGGCTGAACACTAAATATAAACATTTACCAGGACATGTTTTCTCAATAAAATTTAATCTATCTGTTGTAAACAAAAATATCTTTTTAAATCTTCTTATGTCTAATCTAAAAACTTCGGGTTTTCTATAGCGTTCTATTTCTTTGTATAAGTCAAAAATACCTTTTGAATAATTGCAGTAATAATTATGTTCCTGTGTAGTTCTTTTATTTATTAGTACACCTTTTATATCATCATGAAATTCTATGAAATCATATAATTTTTTCTGTTTTTTTCTATACCGTATTTTTATATGGTAACAAAATTATCTGCAGCTAAATGTTTTTTTAATGAGGATGTTGTTCTTTCATTCGATATTACATTTCATATTATGGAAAGAAAGTTATACGGATGTGTATGCTATACTATACTGATTGTCTTGTAAATTTGTATACGTACTATCTAACATACTTTCTAAATGCTCTTGTGTAGGTTTGTAGTTCATATTTGCTCTTAATTTATTCTCATAAGTAACATTCCTATATAACCAGGATCCCAGAGGCGAATACTAATATATAGTGAGCGAATAGCATAATTTTTTTAATACATTTATTTTGTTATTGCATCATTTTAATAAACATAAACAATAAGAATGATCATAATCTTAATAAAGAATATTTTCATACTTTATATAAAATAAAAAAAACACTGCCAATGCTTGCAAGGGAAATAAAAGTAAGGGGCAATTTTTTAAAGTACAAAATATGTGAAGTACCATTTTCTGTTTTGCTAACAGGTTCTTCTTGAAGAGATGTTAAAATTTTTTCACTTTCTAGAGAATTTTCATAAGAGCTAGGAATATCTACATGAGGCTTTTCTTCAAACGTTCCGCTTTTTTCCAATATATGAGAGAGATTTATGTTCTCGTAACCATTGCAATCAATATCTTCATACTTCAATAAAAAATCACTATATTTGTCTTTTTATTAAGAGATAAACCTTCAATATGAAAAGATAAATCCTCAAGGTTAGAACTGTTAGAATTAATAATTTTGGTCCACTTATTTCCAAGGGGCTCAT
The DNA here is from genome assembly GCF_000321355.1 of Plasmodium cynomolgi strain B. Lineage (NCBI taxonomy): Eukaryota > Apicomplexa > Aconoidasida > Haemosporida > Plasmodiidae > Plasmodium > Plasmodium cynomolgi. The sequence goes on from NW_004192653.1 coordinate 7,986, forward strand.
TATACAAAACTGTATCAAAGTCTGAAATATTTTTATCTTCACATATATCATATAATTGTTTTAATATGGATCTTTTTTCTACTGAATAACTACCTTCTTCTCTTTTACAATCATAATCAGTATACTTCATGAATGTTTTTTTCCAGAAATCATTAACTTGGTCTATTAAATCCTTTTTATGATGTTTCTCTAATTTAGATGATCTAATAATTCCAATTATTAGGTCAAGGTAATAATTAATATCTCTACAGCACTTATTCTTTTTTTTTTTTCAATAGAACTTCTTACAATGGTGCGATAATTTGTAAGTAGATTAAGAGGAACATTTATTATATAATCCCAACATTTAGCTTCTTCAGGTTTATCTGATTTAAAAGCCAATTTCATTTCATTGAATTCACTATTCATAAGTAAATTTTTTTCAAGGGCATTAGAAGGTAGCTTATCTTCATACACTCCCTTAAAATAAAAAAAATGGAGAACAACGTACATATATCTTTTGTGAACAAAATACATTTATAATTAAATTGTATTTTTATAATATCTAAATTTTACTAGGATTATATTATTTTAAAATACCATTTTAACCATTTTTAATAGCTCTTTAAAATTTTATTTTATTGATAAAATAAGGATTAAATAGAAATAATCCCATTTGTGTAATTATAATTGATAATAGCTTTGTACAAACAACTTGTATATTATTATATTGTCTTTGACTTATTCAGATAATAATTTTATCATTTCAAGTAAATGTATTATATTTATGAAAATATGTTAATAGAATACACAATAGTTTCTAATATAATTTTAATATAAATATACATCTGTCAGGACATAGTATATATCAACATACAATTTTATTCAAAATATATTAATAAATCGTTTGCATAGGTGCACATAAAACATGTCACACAATATTTTTCTTAGATTGCATATAACATATTAAATTAATAAGCATAATTATGACATATTATTTATTAAACAAGGTAAGTAATATTTTTATAAAGTACTGCATATTTTAAAATGAGTTAATTAGATTCTTTCATTACTATCATTAGGATTATAGATATTTGATATATATTTCTTTTTTAATTATTTTTAAAAATATATGTAATATAAATAAATTCATTCTATTAATATATAAATTCATAATAAGTGTATATTAATAAATAACAAAATAGAATAATTATTTTATATATTACGTTATATCTATTTCAAATTTAAAATAAAAAACAACGAAATGCCCTTTTATAAGATGGTGTAAATATGTGTGATATAATTTTATTTGGATAAATACAAAAAAAAGCTAATATAATTATTTTTTGATATATTATTGTACAACATGTGTGTACGATCTATAATAATATTTATATTTCATATCGACTGTGGATATGTTCCATTTTTTTTAGGAATATTTTTTCATGGTAATTAGAATTTGAAAAAATTAGAAAATAAAAATCATATTTTATAAAAACTATAACTGTATAACAAAAATATAAAAAGGATTCGTACATTTTTAGTAGTTATTAATAAATGTTAATAATTATATATTTACGATAGTAAAATTATAAAATATTTTCTATATTTT
>NW_004192654.1:0-8820 GCF_000321355.1 Plasmodium cynomolgi strain B
TATAATACCTGCTTGGGGGGGATACGGATTTGCTCGCTGCAACAAAATCATAACACCCTACCTTCGAGTGAAACCGAGAACGCGGCGCATCTCGAAGATGCTAGTCCTCCTGGAAAAAAAGTCAAGAAGCATTTTCGACGTAACCCTCCACGCTCGGACCTACATACAAATATATACTAATATATTCCTGCGAGCTTCATGCTCTCAATTCTCATTTAAAAATTGCCGCGAAAAAAAGGGGAACAACTTTAGTATTTTTTTTTTTTTCAATTAATTATAAATAATTTTTACGTTAGTAGAAATCCGCAATTTTTTTTTTCATTTAAATATAAATAAATTTTATTTCATTAATAAAAAAATACATATATACGTACATTTAAACGCATATTGACCTACGTTCCCGATAGATACATATTACATTCCGGGTAAAATATAAAATTAAATACCATAATCTACTTTTACAAGCGCGAAACCTTCTAACCAATATATAAAATCTATATCCAAAACACTGAACCATAACCCCTGAAACCTAAACCTTGAAACCCTAAACCCATTTATTTTGCACCCGTGAACACATTTTAACTTAAATTTATTACATATACTTAAATGTTCATAAAAATCCAAAATGGTAACAGCAAAGGTGATTATTCTCCATTCATATTATATAAGTACTATGAAGATAACACTTTGTGCGTAGTAGCATAAGAAAGTAACATAGGATCATATAGAAATATGTACTCACATATTCTGCCAATTCCACTTTTAGGAAGAAGTTCCACTGAACTTACCCTCAGAAGAAATATACACTCAGCTTAACGCGAGATTGGATTGCTCGGAAAAGGGTGGTTGGCATAGTTACAGCGAACACGTAAAGAATGAAGTGGGCAGTACATTAAGTTTATTTGGAATTAATAGTAGTTTGGCCAGAGACATTGCAAAGGGCTTGTGTTACGCATGTGCAAAGAGTGGGGGAACAGTCCAACCGACGACACGTATTGCTATTTCCTATATTATTGGATAGGTGGTAATGTAATGAACATGAAAAAGACCAGACCTGATTTTAGAACGATCATGAATATAATTTATAATGAACTGAAGACGATAAGGGGGTCTATGTGTAAGTGTAGTACTGTACACTATGATATTTATGAAGACGACTTCAAGTATAGTAAGGAGCTATTTGATTATTCCTATAATTATGATAATATGGGAAAAATGTCAAATGGCTCGAGCAGACTTTGTGAGGGAAAATATAGAGATTATCTGAAAAAAATTACTGAAGCATATAGGGTGATACAGGAGGTCTGTGAAGAAGGTGATGATCCAGAATGTAAGAAAATTGAAAGGAAGTATAAGCCTTATTTTAATGGCAAGGTGCTAAACTTCGAATGTATCGAAGAAGATGAACCAGAATCTGAATTACCGCCGCAGACGGAAGTAGTTCAATCGGAAGTACAAACTCTCGAAAGTGTACAATCAGGACCAGATCCAGCGCATGAAAGAGGTAAGTATAGAGTAGAACTATATCTTAAATGAAGTAACTTTACTAAGTAAAAGTGGAGGAATAAGGAATTCCCATACAGGAGTGAATTCATAAATTCGTACCCAGAAAATTCCCTAGCCATGGTACATATGTTCCATCACCCTTAAGGGAGGAGGGTGTAAATTTCCGGTTTTAGGGTAGAGGAGAAGGGGGGAGGATGTAAAGGAAAAAGGAAGAGTACAATAAAAAGAAAGGAAGAGGAAGAAGGAGGGGAAAAGTGAGGGAGAGTGTATGGAAAAGTAGGTGGAAGTAAGTTTGAAGTAAGGGAGGTTGGAAGAGGAAAGGTTAAAGGAAGGAGGGTTCAAGATTTCACACCTAAGGGTGTAGGGGGTGAAGGAGGGTTAGGATGGAAGTGTGTTAGTTGGGTGGAAGGTTGCTAAGGTGGTATAGTGTTAGCGTGGGGAGTTTGTTAGGGTGAGAGGATGGTAGGTGGATGGAACGATATTAGGATGGAGGTAATGCGGTAGGTTGATGGAAGGATATTGGAGTGGAAGTATGGCGTTAGTAGGATTGAAGGATATTAGGATGGAAGTAAAGCGGTAGGTGGATGGAAGGATATTAATGTGGAAGTAAGGATTTAGGTGGATGAGTTTAGGGGTGTTTGGTGTGTGTTATGGCGAAAGGGTGTATGTTCTATGTGTTTCTATGTTTTAGGAAACACAATATGGCCTGTTGTTTCATAATTTAGGGTGTATGTGCATCTGGGGGGTACATTGAACAAATGAAAAAATTGAAGTTAAAAATGAACGACAGAAAAAAAGAAATGAAAAGAAATGAGAGAAAGAAAAAGAAGAGAATTCGCATAAGTCATTTATGTTACAATGTTTCTAATTAAACTTAATTTATTTTTTACTTTGATTTTTTAGGTACGCAAGGACATTCTGTCGACGGTTTAATGTATGTTTCTAATGGTGATCTACAAGCATCTAATCTATCTTATTCTGATCCATATCCAATCCCAGATCAAGCAGGTAGTAGTGGTAGTTTTTCCGATGCCGATCCTACTGTTGAAGTCAGTTTGGGGGAAATAAGTGGAATGTCTGATGTGGATGGTATTCACACGATTGAAGCTCGTGGTAGTGCTGTGTCTCCTGCCAAGTCTGGTACTTTTGTCGCAATAGGACTTATCGTTTTTCCTTTTTTATTATATAAGGTACAATTATAATGGCAATTACTATTACAATTACAAATACGCCTTAAAAGTATAAATGATAGAATTCACAACGTATTTATTCTTTCCTATTTTGAACAGTATATGTTAAATTAAGGGGTAATATAAATATTACTGCTGCTCCTTTTCCTATTTTTTCAGTTCACTCCTACAGTTTCCATGGTGAAAAAATTATTTGGGCAGGACAACATTAAGAAACGCGTAGAAAAAGGGTCCCTTCTACCTGAACTGAATACCATATCAGACGACTCAACCGAATATTTAAGGTCAAACCTAACAAAAAGTGTACTAGATGACGCTGCAACAGAATATTTGATTCCATATACTTCATCTTCTAAATGAAAAAAAAGGGAGGAAGAAGATGAAGAAAAAATTTTCTACAATATTTTTATTTAACTCTAACAATAACATATTATTAAGTGAAAATTAAACAAATATAGTAGAAATATTGGGAAGAAAATTTATTACCACATTATTCACATATATATAATATAGAGAGCAACATACATGAACTCTATGTGTCCTTAAGCAATATATTTATGTAGTTCCCTGAGGAACACACACTTCAGTGATCTTATCTAATTATGGAACCTTCATATTATTACTGTGGACTTCAGTTTTAATGTCAAATTAGTGCTATAATATTTTTTTATATTCCCTATTACACCCTTCCTTCTTGTGCCTCTTAACATTGGTTGTTAATTCCTGTGGAAGCAGTTCATATTTTTAATTTCGATTTTGATTTGATATATTTCTTCCTTGTTTTACAATTATAAAATCCTAATAGTGCACTTATGACAATCAGTACCATGATTGTAACAATCGCAAGGGACCACGTCAAGGTCGTTAATCCCTTTACGAATGAGGAATCATCAATACCTTCCACAGCTTGAATAAATTGTGCAATATAATTATTAATAGTTTCCTATATTTGAACTTACAAAACATAGAATAAATAAACAGAGGGTTAAAATAACTAGTATGAGAAGTAATAAACTTTTATATTTATTTCTACGATAGAATACTTTTTTACAAATTATTATAAATTTTTTCCTTTACAGTTTTATTCTTCCTTCCGTAGGGTACATTTTTAACACTTATTTTGAAATCTGCCCCTTTGTGTTGTCCATTTGGCATAGTGTTCCTAAAGGACCCTTCATTATTTCTATTAGAAAATGGACTTTGTATGTGTATACCTGTACCATTCTCATCATATAATAGCCCTATAATGCTCCTATCTGATGTGTCATATGTGGCTGTTGTTGAACTACTCCTTTCTGACTTTTCCCATGGTTGTACCATATGCAGTTACATAAAAGATAAAAGAATATACATAGGGTCATTACAATGCAAAAATATTATGTTAAAAAGAGGGGAAAATATATTTCTGAACTTTTAACAGAAAGCATAAAAGGTAATAATAAATATGCGAATTCTAAAAATTTAACACTTTCTATCATATATGGTGGGTTGGGGATATTGCCAGAGGTAGAGTATCAAGCTGAATATTAAAATTTTCCCGAAGAATATATCATTTTTTTTCTTTTACTTCTTTTTTTTTTTCCTTTTCTTTCCTTTTTAGTATAAAATATTTTCGAAGATGTCGAAACAGAACGTTTTCTGTTCTTTATATGGACGTATATACTGTACGATTACTTTTTTTTGCTTCTTAATATGATATGTTTATTAATTCGTTTGCACATTTGATTTAATATTTAATTATAAGTGTGTACATATATAAGTTAATTTAAATAAAAATTTAAATGTATAAGAATACATATGAAAAAATGTCATAATGCAAAAATAACGGAATACATATTTTTCTCATTAAATAATATATTATTTAAAAAATAATACTAAAGTTGTTAGTTCTTTCATAGAGCTAATGCATATTTTTCAATTATATGTCTCACTTCCTAACGGTATAATAGCGTGAACTGTTCGTATTAGGAGCATGAAATTATATATGTGAGCTCAACATTCGCCATTTTTATTTGGATATAATGGTGAATAGAGCAATTAGAAAAGGAATATATTAGATTTTTTGTGCACTAAAAGGGAGGGTAAGTAAAATTTTTCGCGTTCGAAAATTTTAGGCTCAAAATTCTACACTACGTATAAATTTTTTTAGGAAGGAGTTTATTTTATTTTAGGTGCGCATGCATACATATAACAATGATTAGACACATATAACAATGATTATATACACATGTACAGTGATCGTTGGCATTTATGCCTTCCCTGAGGGACATTCCTTCCAGGTTACATGCCTTGATAACTCATATTCATCCTTTGCTGTTCTTCCTTTTTATTACTTTCTCATTCTCTAAAAAACTATTTAATATATGGAATTGAATATTCTTTTGCAGTGTCATCTAGTACACTTTTTGTTAGGTTTAACCTTAAATATTCTGTTGAGTCGTCTGTAATGGTGTTCAGTTCAGGTATAATGGACCCTTTTTCTATGCTTTTACTGATGCTGTCGTACCCAAATAATTTTTTTACCATGGAAAATGTAGGAGTGAACTGAAAAAAAGGGAAAGGAACAGTAGTAATATTTATATTACCCTTTAATATTTACTGTCCAAAATAGGAAAGAATAAATATGCGGTGAATGTTATTATATATACTTTTATGGTGTATCTGCAATTGTAATTGTAGTTGTAATTGCCATTATAATTGTACCTTATATAATAAGAAAGGAAAAACGATAAGTCCTATTGCGACAAAAGTACCAGACTTGGCAGGTGACGCAGCACTACCACGAGCTTCAAGCATTTGAACACCATCATCATCAAACCCTACTTTTCCTTCCCCACCACTAACTCCATCAGCAAGATCGGCATCGGAAAAACTACCACTACTACCTGCTTGGTCTGGGTTTGTAATTGGATCCGAATAGGATAGATTAGATGGTTGTAGATCACCATTAGCACCATCCAATACAGCGTCGGCAGAATGTCCTTCCGTACCTAAAAAATCAAAGTAAAGGATAAATTAAGTGCAATTTAGAAAAGTGTAACTTAAATGACTTATGCGCACACTCATTATTCTTTTCTTAGTTTTCTTTTTTATTCTGTCGATCTTTTTATTTTCAATTTATTCCTTTATACGATGTACCCTCCAGGAGTATGTACATCACCAAGTTATGAAACAATAGGCCATATTGTTGTTCTTAAATCCTAGAAGCCCTTAGATCATACAACATTCCACAGTAACACACACCTAACAACCCTCCCATCCATCTACAGCCTTACTTCCGTCCTTACATCCTTCCATCCACCTACCACCTTACTTCCACCCTAACATCCTTCCATCCACCTATCATCTTCCACCCTTAATTCTACACCCTTAGGTGTGAAATCCTGCATCCTGCTTCCTTTAACCTTTCGTCTTCGAATCTCCCTTACTTCAAACCTACTTCCAACTACTCTTTCATTCACCCTTCCTCCCTTTTCCCCTCCTTCTTCCTCTTCCTTTTTCCTTTACATCCTCCCTCCTTCTCCTCTACCCTAAAACCGGAAGCTTACAGCCTCCTCCCTCTTCCCTTAAGGGTGATGGGACATAGGTACCATGGTTAGGGAATTTTCTAGGTACGAATTTATGAATTCACTCCTGTATGGGAATTCCTCCCTGCATAGGAATTCCTTATCCCTCCACTTTTACTTAGTAATGTTACTTCATTTAAGATATAGTTCTACTCTATACTTACCTTTTTCATGCTTTGGACCTGGCATATCTGCTAGTCCAGGACCTGAATGTACATTTAGGGTAGTTACTATTCCCGGTTGATCTTCGTTCGTCTGCGGCAGTGATGGAGATTGTGGTTCACCTGCTTTGCTACATTCCAAGTTCAGCTCCTTGCCTTTAAAATAATCCTTATACTTCTTTTCAATTTCCGTACAATCTGAATCATCATCTTCACGGCACCCCTGTATCTTCCCATATACATCAGTAATTTTTTGCCGATAACTTCTATATTTTTCCCCACAAAGTTCGCTCCAGCCTTCTGATATTTTTCCCATAGTACCATAATTATAGGAGTAGTCAAATAGCTCCTTACTCTGATCGAAGACGATTTTATAAATATCATATGGTGCAGTACTACACTTACACATAGACTCCCCTACATTCAGTGCCTTATAAATCGCTTTCATGACCGTTTTAAATTCTTGATGGTTCTGTTTCCTCTTCATTACATTACCACCTATCCAATAATATAGGAAATAGCAATACGTGTCGTGGGGTGAACTGTTCTCCCCACTCTGTGTACATAAGTAACACCAGCTCTTTGCAATGTCACTGGCAAAATTCTTATCAATTCCAAATATATATAATGTACTTTCCACTGCCTTCCTTACCCGTTCGCTGTAACTTTGCCAACCACTCTCTTTCGAGCAACCCGATCCCGCGTTAAGCTGAGCGTATATTTTTCCTGAGGGTAATTCCAGAGAATCTCCTCCCTAAAAGTGGAATTGACAGAATATGTGAGTATATATTTCTATATGATCCGAAGTTACTTTCTTATGCCACCACGCACAAAGTGTTATCTTCATAGTACTTATATATTAAGAAGGGGAATAATCACCTGAACTGTTGCCATTTTGGATTTTTTATGAACATTTAAATATATGTAATAAATTTATGTTAAAATGTGTTCACGGGTGCAAAATAAATAGGTTTAGGGTTTAGGTTTTGTGGTTCAGGGGTTAGGTTCATAGTTTAGGATTTAGATTTGATATATTGGTTAGTATGTTTTCCTTTTCTAAAAGTAGATTAAGGTATTTAATTTTATAATTTGCCCCTAATGTAAAATGTAACTATCAGGAACGTAGTTCAATAAGCTTTTAAATGTACGTATATATGTATTTTTATATTAATGAAATAAAATTTATTTATTTTTAAATGAATTAAAAAATTACGGATTTGTACTAAAGTAAAAATTATTTATAATTGATTGAAAAAAAAAAAAAAATAATAAAGTTGGGTCCCCTTTTTTGGCAGCAATTTTTAAATTAGTATTTAAAGCATTAAACTCGCAGCAAAGTATTATTATATATTTGCTCGTGGGTCCGAGCCTGGAGGGTTACGTCGAAAATGCTTCTTGACTTTTTTTCCAGGAGAACTAGCATCTTACTAATGCGCCGAATTCTCGATTTCATTCGAAGTTAGGGTGTTATGATTTTGTTGCATCGAGCAAATGCGCATCCCCCCAAAGCAGGTATTATATGCATATGTAATAATATGTATGCACTGTAGGACTATTTTTTTTTTTCACGATGTTACGCTTTGCTGAAAGGGCTGTTTTCCCCTCGCTATGAGTTGCTCGCAGCGGAGAAAGCTTATGTCATGGGGAAAAATGTGCTGCACGATTTTTCCATACTAATAAGAGGTAATAATATGCCTGCGCAAAATAATAATAAAACATTTCCCTGCGCAGATAAATAAATAGTGCACTGCCTGGGATGGCCATCCTTCCGCCGCTAAGCGCCATGCATTCAGTTGAGAAGTTAATATTTTAAAATAAAATGAAACACAAATGGGTGGAATTACAAAATTATTATGCAGAAAAAATGCTAAGTGTTTTTAAAAAAAAAAGTCAATGAACAGAAAAGAAAAGCGGTCCTGGTATAAAATTCCGCCACGGTTATATAAGATGAATCCCATGGGGAGGGGAGTCCCTACCCCCACCCCCCAAAAAAAGAGAGCAAGTAAACACGCGGGATGGGTAGGCAAATGCGGATGCACCACCTGAATTAGCAAATGATTCGAGATGGAACAAGAAGAAGTGGTCGGTATCTCATATTTTTTCATAAAAAAAATTGTTAACATTTGATGGGGAGGAAGAAACACAAAAGTGGGGAGGAAAGATGAGTACGGCTTAGCATACCACCAAATTGGCAGTGGTTCAGGGTATATGGTGCACTAAATATTTTTATCTATGCGAAACCCTATTAACGAACTAAAAAAATTGAACGATAATTTAATATAAAGTAAATTAATTTCTTTTATTTCTCAATTATAATAAAATTGAAATTTCTTTTTGTCAGTAATATTTTACCACCAATAATCATACTTATAATTTTAGAAACATATTATAATGACA
>NW_004192655.1:0-8506 GCF_000321355.1 Plasmodium cynomolgi strain B
ATTGTCAATATTTTAAGATGGTAATATTAATACATTTTTTAGTCATATGCTTATTTATTACTTCAACTATTAGAAAGACATGGTTACGTAATTTATGACACATTATTCGCTATTTTTTTAACAATTATTTTTGGTATATTCTTTATATGAAACGTGTTTAAACAGATCGTGTGTTTTTTTAATTGCATATGAGTAAATAAGTAATCCAGCATTTAAAAATGTAGATGTATTATATTTTTTCTTGTGTTATATTTTTGTGATTATAACAGTTGCAAAATACTTTCAATTACAAAACTACTTATTGAAGAAGGCTTACGATAATGCAGTTATCTAATTAGTAAATACTTTTCTATTATCTCATTAGCGTTGTATTCTTTATGTCAAATAATATTATAATAAAAAGGATCACGTTTTTCGAATAAGCATATTTCTTCTCATGTGAATTTGTGAGAACACTTACACTTTTCTATAAAAATTAATTCTATCTATTCTATAATTATTTTCTTTATGCTCTTCATGTTACCTATTTCCGTATTTTTTTCACAATATGTGTTGTTTCTACAAGGCAAATTAACATAGTAAATTTTCTATAACTTACCCCCGAAAATAAGACATCTTTGAATTGAATTATAAGTGTCTATTTAGTTTGATATAAATATAAGATGAAAATGATTAAAAATAAACCCAAATTACCTTTTTTTACAGAAATAATAGCTATTCCATAATTTCTTTACTACAACAGCTTAAGATATTCATTAAAAATGTTGAACGCTTGATTAATAGTAAATACATCCATAAAAAGAAAAAAAAAAATTCGGTATATACTTACAGCATATTATACTAAGTTGTAAAAATGCACATGTTGCAATTAGAGAGAAGCATAATATGTCGGAATTATATATAAGGGAATAATGCATGTTAGGTGACGCTTATGCAAAAATATTGTATGAAAAAATGATTTCTTTTATCATTTTTTCTTTATTTTAATGTCTTTAGATTTAATAATGGACATTTATTTCTGCAATGTGGTAATGAAAGGGACATACTGCTAACTTGATCTTCTACACATTGTCGTTCATACTTACATTGTCATATCAGGTATTGTTTTTTGAAAAGGATAAAATTTTTTACTTCTAACAAGCCGTATATTATCACGAAACATCAGCCACAATATAATAATTTGATTTTCTATATTTAACATGATTTTATGACTTTGATTTTCAACGTTTTAACAGAAATGCTACATTTCATATTTGGATGAAGGGCAAAAAAATATGATTAATGCGTGTGAGTAGCGATATGACACAAAAGGGATCGTCCTTCACCGTTGGACAAATTTGAACTGAGGATGAATTTAATATTTGTATAACGAATCATGTTCTTTATCGAATATATCATATGTTCATAAAAAGGCACAAATTTGTGTTATTAAAGAAGATGCATAAAACTTGTAATGATTTCTTCCTTAAACGTTTTGTTTCATTAATGATTAAAAGGAAGGAGGAATATCATACGAAATAAAGACAAAAATGAAGAGGACAATTCGAAAAATTGAAATATATTAAATGAACACAATAAGACGATACAGAGGGTCAATATTTTTTTGGTACTAACAAATATGGTAAGAAATATAATATGACAGTAGGTTATCGAAAAAAATGATGTACAACATATATAAGATAAAAAAAATGCATGATTAATCTTATGCCATTTTTTCGTTGGAAAATGTAGGAGGAATATTTTTTTTATACAGTTTCCTTTAAGCATATTATGGACCTTTCCGAATTAATATGTACACAGTGTTTTACACTTTTTAGTCAATTAAACGTAATGATTTAGGATTTTTAGAAAATTCATTAATTTATTTTTTTTAGTACCGCTATTCATTTGTTTAATGCAATTTCTCAAATTATGACTTTGATTTTTTTTGGGTTTATAATTTCTTATTTCAGTTGAAAAACCATTTTTCCATTTAATTTCATTTCGAAATGCAACTTCTCTCCACAATTTAACGTATTTTTCCAATTTTTTGCTAAAAGAATAACCCGATGCTATACGAGTATGCTCATAATCCTTACAAATACGTTCATAATAATCGTTTACTTCTTGAAATTCTTTTTTCAATTCTTCTCTGCATTCTTTCCACAATTTCTCTTTATCTGCCTTCGGATACTTATATTTGGTGGCTACTGAAGTTAGGATCTTGAATAATTTTTTTCCATATTACCATATAAGTACGCAAGAAGCGAATTATATGCGCTAAGATCATTAGTTATATCGTTTTTTAATACATATGTAAATTTGGCATAATTTCTCATTGCTTCCAACATCTTTAATTTTGAATATACTTCAGAAAACTTTTTCTCGTCTACAGGATTTTTGCTATTGCCTTCCTTTGAATTAGTTTTTGGACAATAATGATGTACGATTTCCGATAGCTCCGATAATTGTCTTGCGAATGCAACTATATTTGACTTCAACGCTGCATTACCATGTGGAATGCTAATATTATTCTGCAAAAAAAAGAAGGGGTATTAAGATAAATAAAATTATGTACTTTTATGTATGCTTAAAACAGTTACTCCTTTATTCCGTAAAGGAGTTCTCCTTTTTTCGATAATTAAAATCGCTTAATCTTACCAACAACGCAATCCCTAAAAGAAGGATGAAAAGACCAACGGGTTTGCACATCTTGAACATGGCGAGGTTATTCATTTTTGACAATTCCGATTCAGGCAATTTCTATGTATATTATGAAAAACTATAATGCTAATATTTTAAATGTAAGAAAAATCACAAAATTTTACAATTTTATATGGAATAAAAAAGTAAAAATTTATGCCTTTTTTGTGATGATTAATATAATTAAAAAAAAATGTTTTCTTTCCTTAGAAAAAAAACAAAATATATAAAACTTTCTGTCGTACGATATAACGAAAAGAATTATTCATATTGTATTAACTGTATCAGGATACATAAAAAAAGTTAATTAAATTAAATAAATTTAAAATATTTATTACGTTAACAAATTAAGTAAAATTTTAATATATAAAATAAATTAAAAAGAAAAAAAAATAATTGAAAAAAGTAGTAGTAAAATGAAAATTGTTACAAATGTTCCAAAATGAATAATTTATTCTTTGCTACAATAAAATATTTTGTATTATTTTCAACATCGGTCCCTTTAATTCTATATAAATATAAAATTATCATAAATGAAAACATCATATATGTAACTATTTTCCCCATTGTTAAGTATTTACTTAACTCATTTTGAGAATAATAATATGTTCGAAATTACATGCGTGTCGAAATTTTTTTAATTTACTAGGCTGCTGTAATAGGAAATCATGCTAAGTATGAATTTCTACGCTCACATTAATTTTTACTCTAAGGAATAGTTATCTAATTTGGAGTACTAAACATCATATAATTCATTATAATGTATTATTATGCTCGAAAAATAAATAAGAGTGTATGATCCACCCTTTTCTTTACGAAAAAAAAAATTATGATAGCAAAATATGTTAAAAAAAAAATTGGGAATTTGTGTATAAAATATAAACAGATTAGTATTTTATTTGACAAATAAAATGATAAATTGTAGAGGATAATAAGTACATATTTGAAACTAAAAACAAAAAGGGAATCTGCTTATTCAGAGGCGAAACATGCCTTTTTTAGCACAATTTTTTGAATGATGCACTTGTACATTAATGTAACCACGTAAATATTATTAATGCTCATAAAAATATATACAAAAATTAAGAATTAAAAAAGTCCACTCAAAATGTACATTTCCTTACAAGTGTTACCAAAAAAAATAACAAATAAATGGTTTAAATTATAGCAGATATACTTGTGTTACACGGAATACACGTGCGCATTAAAATGACTATCAAAGTTATGGTGGTAAAAATGTATACAGTTAAAATGTCACAAACACATTAAACCCATATTTACAGTTGCAGAAACATGCGTACAGTTATATTCAAATTTGAATTACGCTCCACACTAAATTTTACTTTTGGAGAGCGCGATTTTTTTAGGATATTAGCATACTACACACACATTAACTTGACTAAACATTTTACAAAACCTTCTAATTTGATAGATTTACAAATATTTATCGTGAATACAAATATTACTTAAAAAAGATGTCGGTGATAATAAGGTATAAATTCAAAAGTATGCTGTAATACAATATGGTTAACTTGCTACATCTATAGTGACCATATTGCACGGCATTGGTGTAACTATATCCATATCCAAAATGGAAATTGGAATAAATGTTGTCTATTTCATAATATAATATAGCACCTTTTAAATTATCTCTCATTACATAACATGTTTAATGTTTGGAGTCAACTTTTTAAAATTCGAATATCTTCAGTACTATGTACTTTTTTACCTTTGCATCATTATGATAAACAAATAGTAATCTACTATATTAGTTTTAACCTATTTAAATTTTTTTATCAAAACTTCAGTTGGGGCTTATCTTTCTCTGGTAGTTAACTGTTTTGAATAAATCAACTTATTTTTAGTAAAATTATCGTATACACTATTTTTACATGGGTTGATAACGTAAACCGTATGTGTTTACAGGCATCATGGGGGATGGTAATCCTAATGTGCCACCCATTAATTCACTTGGGTGCATATTCCTTAAACGTTTACGTCTTCTTCTCCTTCAATGGAAAATATTAAAACACAGAAAACAATATTTGCACTGAGAAACAAAGAGTAAAAGATATACATATATATGAATTGTACGTATTATAAAACAATAAATTATTAATGATGTTTTAAAATGTTCATATTTTAAAATATATTTTGAAGTTACTTTATATAAAATGAAAAAAAGGATAAGACTTCCGATACCATAAAGGTGTGACATGCCATATTGCTGAAACAATTCGGGTTTAATTATATTTGAAAAGGAGGAAAATATATAAAAAAGAGATTCTATACCTATTGAGGCAAATCCATTTTTCATTAAACCTGCCACAGATTGCATAAATGCAATTTGAAGATCGGTTAGGTGAGTTAGATCTGGGATTATTAAGTTAGGGATTTACTGTTGGAATATTAGCTATTTCTCCTCCAAGACATGATAAATTAGACAATAATGTACTAGGATCATACTTTTCATAATTTCCTATATATGTTGTGCAGCTTTCACTTTCTCCAGCTGATCATAATTTTTTACCCATGAAATATATTGGAAATTTTCCTAAAAGATAGGAGCAATATTTTTTTGGTTTTACACTGAACTTAGAAATTTCATTTTGAAATGTTTTATAATTTTCAGCGTAATTGAACAAATATTTCAAATGTTTAATTAGTCTCCTTTTATAAAATTCTGGTTCCTGTACGCATATGCAACTATTTGTACTATCCAATAATTCTTTTTCAATAAAAAATTTCCATACTTTACTAAATTCTGTAAAGGCACAATTAATAGTAGTATTTTTTTTTTTTGATCATGAAGCGTAGACCATTGATCATATAACCAATAATTCAAGGCATAACAATGATTGTGTAAAAATGGTGTATTGTCTATATGTTTATCTCTGAAGTAAAATATATTTGCTATAAGCATGTTGAAAATTTCACGAATTCTTTCGTTGTTTTGAAAATTTTCGCTTATTTGATCAAAATGATCAGCTGAATTACATAAATTATCCTTTTTATTAAAACCATCATAAAATTCATATGAAGGTAAATGCCTTAAATCAGATTCTTGCATCACGAACACGTATAAAAATATTTCATATTGTTCTGTAATTTTTGGAAAATAATGTTTTGTCTTATTTAATGAACTTTACAATGTAAATAAAAAGGATGATGGTGCTCATTATTTAAAAGAAAAGAAATAAAAATAAAGTGTATTATTATATTAATTTAAGAGAATTTATTAAAATTTTAATGTGTGCATTAGATTAAAAAGTAAAACTTCCACGTTATTGAGTAATCCCTTTTAACAAAAAAACAATTAAGCTACTTATCTGTTTTGCGTATTATAATGTCAATTTTGCACATATATCAATTGTTCTTAAAAAGAAACAAAATTTTATATTCATTAATGAGAAATTAAATATAGTATACAAAATTATATACAAAAAAAACAATATGAATAATGAAACAAGCGTAATTAAAGGGCATGGTTTAAGGGTTAATAGAATAATGGAACGAGAAAGCAATCACATCCATCTTATTGACACAAAGACACAGATACACGTTTTAGAATTGAAAATGGGTGTAGTACACTTTTATAGCTCGCAGGATGACTCATTCAAAGGAAAATTTGAATTTACAGGAATTTTATTCAATAATGTCATAAAATTGAGTTCAATGAAAAAAGAACAGGCATATTTAATAAGTAATAGTTTCGCATGATGTGTAAAATGTATAGGGAAAATAACACTGACACAAAAAATTTAGGAATAAATTACAAATGTTATTCCTTTGGATGTTATATAAAGGGGATACGCTTAAGTGACGAAATTATATTTGCAATATATCAAATGATTCTTCGCACAAAGATAAGAATTATGCTCTATATATGTAACACCAAACATGATATTGTTGCAAATAAATATTTAATAGACTAAGTAACATACCACATGATGAATTCAAGACATATCTGTAAATAAACACATGCTAAATGTTACACTTTATGAATAATATTTAGCTATAAATAACTCCTTAAAGAGCTCAAATACTTGGAGGATCACGAATAAATGAAAATGATAAAATTACAATGACGATACATTCTTTTGTGTGATACATACTTAAAAGAAGAGATATAAATTGTTTGCATGAATGTCACGTAAAATACTATTTTATTTTTATGCTAATACTAAAAAAAGGTATATTAAAAAAAATATGTACACACCTAATCATATTAACAAAGGAAAAATGAATTGCATTTAAATACGAACTGATAATAGATGAAGAAAAAAAGAATAATAAATAAAATACTTCTCAGTTAATATTAAAAAAAAAAAAAAAAAACGAACAGCAGTGTAGTGTAACGATAAATCATATATTATGTTTAAGAAATCTAAATAGCGACATGAATAAAAAGTTACGACATATATTGTCTTTGGCCATTTTTGAAAGTTCATTTACAATAATGAAACTAATTTTTGAAAAAACATAAACAGTCTTATTACAAAGCCATCCAATAATTGGATTTAATTAACATCATTTATTATGTAGATACTATTTGTGTATCATTACATTATGACTGCATCTTTTGTTTATTCTTTTCGAAAATTTTACTAAAACTATATAACGTTTCGCAAAAGTTAATGTTAACTTCAAGAAAGTAGTTTTTAAACGAAAATAATAACTCTTTTTGTAATTTTTAAGGGATATACAGCAATGTATATTTTCATATGCACATAGTCGTAAAAATGTTTAATGGCTTCGTATTGTATATGCATATTAGGAAGTAATTGTTATGATTACTTATATTTCATTTTTTACTATTCCATCGACATCGAACTTATCATAACATTATTTTAACTTATTCCAAAACATCGGATATCCATTTTAAAAATTTCTATATGTTATTAAAGATGCTTTAACCTCAAGTTCTTGCATTTTATGTGTCCGTGGCAATACTATTCTTGTATCCTTTTCCATATATATTGATGATTTGTAGTTAAAAAAGTTACGAAATTTTTGTAAAAAATTATCATTTAAATGTAACATTCAGATTCGTTTTTTTTCGTTATAAGAAAAATATTTGTACGAATTTGTTTAGTGGTTAATTTGTTTACCACTATTGAAAATCGTCTAAAATAACACACTGGCAAAAAAGAGACATATGCGTAAAAATATTTTAACACATTTTTAAGGTATATTTTAACTCAGCTGTAGAGAAAGAAATCAATTATTAGTGTTAAAGTAAAGAGCCCAAAAAATTTTATTGTTTTCATTTTAGATTAAAAAAGTTATATTGAATATACAAAGGATTGCACACAATTTGATTGAATTTAAAGATACATATATATACTGTTGGAAAATCGTTTTAATATATAAAATGTTAGAGGCATTCAAAGAACATGTAACATTTATAAATTGTAGACAAATACATCACTATGTATCGATTTATTCTAATAAACTTAGAGCAATTTAATTTTGGCATATATATTTTTTATAACTATAAATCTTTACATACATCATGCTATCATTAATACGTTAATTTGGCAACAAAAATGTAATTAAAAGAATTACTATGACGAAATATTAGTTTTTATTTATATAATGTTTAACGAAACATATGACTTATCAGTATTTCAATATTCACATAATCACGTTTCCCAATATTGAAAAGGACTATATGCAAATGAGATATTATTTTCTTCTGTTGTAAACGGAGATTCTAATAGTAATACCCTCTCCATTTTTGCTTTTATGTCTTTTCGGTTGTTTCTGTTTTTCTTCGTAAAAATCATTCCTGGGAAAGTGTACTATGAAAAAAAAAAAACGA